>NC_037670.1:127382559-127461218 GCF_003255815.1 Theropithecus gelada | reverse complement strand
AAAAAAAAAAAAAAAAAAAAAAAAAAAAGAAAATAGAAACACAGTGCTACTGTCTTATGAATGAATAACAATAATTCCTAAATGTCATCTAGTCCTGATTATATTCAGATGCATATTCTATATTTGAATTTCCCAGAGTGTCTCAAAAATGCCTTTTTACATGTGGCTCTGTTCAAATCAGAATCCATACAGAGTCTGCATATTGCCCTTGGTTGTTATTTATCTAACGTCTCTTGTAATGGACAGGAATTATCCTTGTGTTATTTTTTCCCCATGTGACTTATTTATTGAAGGAAACAGATAATTTGCCTTGTAAAATGTCCCACATTCTCACTGCTTCCTCTAGCGTCGTTTTACTTGCTCTGTTTCCTGTATTTCCTGCAAGCTGGTATTTAAATCTAGATGTTTGATTTCATTCAGGTTACCCACTACCAACTTTTTTTGGTGACAAGAATATTGTATAGAGCTGTTGTGTTTTTCCTAGTGCATCACATCAGGGAGCACACATGATCTGGTTCAACCACTTTTAATGAATTTTGACTCTTAGAGATCTTAATATAATTCCTTATTATTTGTATCCTACCATGCGCATATAATGATTTCCGAATAACATTACCACAGAACCACTAACAAAAAGACTAGTGAATGCAGTTTAGGAAGATTATGCAATTCTTTTTGCTTTTGAGATGGTATATTCAGCTTGGGTGTGGTGGCTCACACCTGTAATCCTAGCACTTTGGGAGGCCGAGGCAGGTGGATCACCTGAGGTCAAGAGTTCAAGACCAGCCTGGCCAACATGGTGAAACCCCGTCTTTACTAAAAATGCAAAAAAATTAGCTGGGTGTGGTGGCGCACACCTGTAATCCCAGCTACATAGGAGACTGAGGCAGGAGAATTGCCTGAACCTGGAAGGCAGAGGTTGCAGTGAGCTGAGATCACACCACTGGACTCTGGCCTGGGCGACAGAGGTGCCATAATAAACATATGTGTGCATGTGTCTTTATAGCAGCATGATTTATAATCCTTTGAGTATATACCCAGTAATGGGATTGCTGGGTCAAATGGTATTTCTAGTTCTAGATCCTTGAGGAATCGCCACACTGTCTTCCATAATGGTTGAACTAATTTGCACTCCCACCAACACTGTAAAAGCATTTCTATTTCTCCACATCCCCTCCAGCATCTGTTGTTTCCTGACTTTTTAAAGATCCCCATTCTAACGGGCATGAGATGGTATCTCATTGTGGTTTTGATTTGCATTTCTCTGATGACCAGTGATGATGAGCTTTTTTTTTTTTTTTGAGACGGAATCTTGCTCTGTCCCCCTGGCTGGAGTGCAGTGGCACGATCTGGGCTCACTGCAAGCTCCGCCTTCCAGGATCATGCCATTCTCCCACCTCAGCCTCCTGAGTAGCTGGGGCTACAGGCGCCTGCCACCGCGCCTGGCTAATTTTTTGTATTTTTAGTAGAGGCGGGGTTTCACCATGGTCTCCATCTCCTGACCTTGTGATCCGCCCGCCTCGGCCTTCCAAAGTGCTGGGATTACAGGCGTGAGCCACCGCGCCCGGCCAAGATGAGCTTTTTTCATATGTTTTTTGGCTGCATAAATGTCGTCTTTTGAGAAGTGTCTGTTCATATCCTTTGCCCACTTTCTGATAGGGTTGTTTTTTTCTTGTACATTTGTTTAAGTTCTTTGTAGACTCTGGATATTAGTCCTTTGTCAGATGGGTAGATTGCAAAGATTTTCTCCCATTCTATAGGTTGCCTGTTCACTCTGATGATGGTTTCTTTTGCTCTGCAGAAGCTCTTTAGTTCAATTAGATCCCATGTGTCCATTTTGGCTTTTGTTGCCATTGCTTTTGGTGTTTTAGTCATGAAGTCTTTGCCCATGCCTATGTCCTGAATGGTATTGCCTAGGTTTTCTTCTAGGGTTTTATGGTTTTAGGTGTTACATTTAAGTCTTTAATCCATCTTGAGTTAATTTTTGTATAAGGTGTAAGGAAGGGATCCAGTTTCAGCTTTCTACAATTGGCTAGCCAGTTTTTTCAGCACAATTTATTAAATAGAGAACCCTTTCCCCATTTCTTGTTTTTGTCAGGTTTGTCAAAGATCAGATGGTTGTAGATGTGTGGTATTATTTCTGAGGGCTCTGTTCTGTTCTTTTGGTCTATATGTCTGTTTTGGTACCAGTACCATGCTGTTTTGGTTACTATAGCCTTGTAGTATAGTTTGAAGTCAGATAGTGTGATGCCTCCAGCTTTGTTCTTTTTGCTCAAGATTGTCTTGGCTATGTGGGCTCTTTTTTGGTTCCATATGAAATTTAAAGTAGTTTTTTCCAATTCTGTAATGAAAGTCAGTGGTAGCTTGATGGGGATAGCCTTGCATCTGTAAATTACCATGGGTAGTGTGGTCATTTTCACGATATTGATTCTTCCTGTGAATGAGCATGGAATGCTTTTCCATTTGTTTATGTCCTCTTTTATTGTGTTGAGCAGTGGTTTGTAGTTCTTCTTGAAGAGGTCCTTCACATCCCTTGCAAGTTGTATTCCTAGGTATTTTATTCTCTTTGTGGTAACTGTGAACGGGAGTTCATTCATGATTTGGCTCTCTGTTTGTCTCTTATTGGTGTATAGGAATTCTTGTGATGTTTGCAAATTGATTTTGTATCCTGAGACTTCGCTGAAGTTGCTTATCAGCTTAAGGAGATTTTGGGCTAAGACGATAGGTTTTTCTAAATGTACAATCATGTCATCTGCAAACGGAGACAATTTGACTTCCTCTTTTCCTAATTGGATACCCTTTATGTCTTTCTCTTGCCTGATTGCCCTAGCCAGAAGAACTTCCAAAACTTGTTGAATAGCAGTGGTGAGAGAGGGCATCCTTGTCTTGTGCTGATTTTCAGAAGGAATGCTTCCAGTTTTTGCGCATTTGGTAGGATATTGGCTGTGGGTTTGTCATAAATAGCTCTTATTATTTTGAGATATGTTCCATTGATACCTAGTTTATTGAGAGTTTTTAGCATGGAGGGCTTTTGAATTTTGTCAAAGGCCTTTTCTGCTTCTATTGAGATAGTCATGTGGTTTTTGTCATTGGTTCTGTTTATGTGATGGATTATGTTTACTGATTTGCATATGTTGAACAAGCCTTGCATCCCAGGGATGAAGCCACCTTGATCGTGATGGATAAGCTTTTTGATGTGCTGCTGGATTTAGTTTGCCAGTATTTTATTGAGGATTTTTGCATTGATGTTCATCGGGGATATTGGTCTAAAATTCTCTTTTTTTTGTTTTGTCTCTACCAGGCTTTTGTATCAGGATGATGCTAGCCTCATAAAAAGAGTTAGGGAGGATTCTGTCTTTTTCTATTGATTGAAATAGTTTCAGAAGGAATGGTACCAGCTCCTGTTTGTACTTCTGGTAGAATTTGGCTGTGAATCCATTTGGTCCTGGACTTTTTTTGGTTGGTAGGCTATTATTGCCTCAATTTCAGAACCTGTTATTGGTCTGTTCAGAGATTCAACTTCTTCCTGGTTTAGTCTTGGGAGGGTGTATGTGTCCAGGAATTTATCGATTTCTTCTAGATTTCCTAGTTTATTTGTGTAGAGGTGTTGATAGTATTCTCTGATGGTAGTTTGTAGTTCTGTGGGATCGGTGGTGATATCTCCTTCATCATTTTTTATTGCATCTATTTGATTCTTCTCTCTTCTTTATTAGTCTTGCTATCAGTTTATCAATTTTGTTGATCTTTTCAAAAAACCAGCTCCTGGATTCATTGATTTTTTGAAGGGTTTTTTGTGTCTCTATCTCCTTCTTATCAGTTCTGCTCTGATCTTAGTTATTTCTTGCCTTCTGCTAGCTTTTGAATTTGTTTGCTCTTGCTTCTCTAGTTCTTTTAATTGTGATGCTAGGGTGTCGATTTTAGATCTTTCCCACTGTCTGTTGTGGGTATTTAGTGCTATAAATTTCCCTCTACACACTGCTTTAAATGTGTCCCAGAGATTCTGGTACATTGTATCTTTGTTCTCATTGGTTTCAAAGAACATGTTTATTTTTGCCTTAATTTTGTTATTTAGCCAGTAGTCATTCAGGAGCTGGTTGTTCAGTTTCCATGTAGTTGTGCAGTTTTGAGTGAGTTTCTTAATCCTGAGTTCTAATTTGATTGCACTGTGGTCTGAGAGACAGTTTTTTTGTGATCTTTGTTCTTTTACATTTGCTGAGGATTATTTTACTACCACTTATGTGGTCACTTTTAGAATAACTATGATGTGGTGCTGAGAAGAATGTATTTTCTGTTGACTTGGGGTGTAAAGTTCTGTAGATGTCTCTTAGGTCTGCTTGGTCCAGAGCTGAGTTCAAGTCCTGAATATCCTTGTTAACCTTCTGTCTCGTTGATCTGTCTAATATTGACAGTGGGGTGTTAAAATCTCCCATTATTATTGTGTGGGATTCTAAGTCTCTTTGTAGGTCTCTAAGGACTTGCTTTATGAGTCTGGATGCTCCTGTATTGGATGCATATATATTTAGGATAGTTAGCTCTTCCTGTTGAATTGATCCCTTTACCAATATGTAATGGCCTTCTTTGTCTCTTTTGATCTTTGTTGGTTTAAAGTCTGTTTTATCAGACTAGGATTGTGACCCCTGCTTTTTTTTTTTTGCTTTTCATTTGCTTGGTAGATCTTCCTCCATCCCTTTATTTTGAGCCTGTGTGCATCTTTGCACATGAGATGGGTCTCCTGAATACAACACACTTGATGGGTCTTGACTCTTTATCTAGTTTGTTGGTTTGTGTCTTTTAATTGGGGCATTTAGCCCATTTACATTTAAAGTTAATATTGTTATGTTTGAATTTGATCCTGTCATTGTAATGTTAGCTGGTTATTTTGCCTGTTAATTGATGCAGTTTCTTCATAGCATCGATGGTCTTTACCATTTAGGATGTTTTTGCAGTGACTGGTACTGGTTGTTCCTTCCCATGTTTGGTATTTTCTTCAGGAGCTCTTGTAAGGCAAGCCTGGTGGTGACAAAATATCTCAGCATTTACTTGTCTGTAAAGGATTTTATTTCTCATTCACTTATGAAACTTAGTTTGACTTGATAGGGGATTCTGGGTTGAAACTTATTTTCTTTAAGAATGTTGAATGTTGGCTTCCACTCTCTTCTGGCTTGTAGGGTTTCTGCCGAGAGATTTGCTGTTAGTCTGATGGGCTTCCCTTTGTGGGTAACCTGACCTTTCTCTCTGGCTACCCTTAACATTTTTTCCCTCATTTCAACCTTAGTAAATCTGGCAATTATGTGTCTTGGGGTTGCTCATCTCGAGGAGTATCTTTGTGGTGTTGTCTGTATCTCCTGAATTTGAATGTTGGCCTGCCTTGCTAGGTTAGGGAAGTTTTCCTGGATAATATCCTGAACAGTGTTTTCTAACTTGGTTCCATTCTCCCCGTCACTTTCCGGTACACCAATCAAACGTATATTTGGTCTTTTCACTTAGTCCCATATTTCTTGGAGACTTTGTTCGTTTCTTTTCACTTTTTTTTCTCTAATCTTGCCTTCTCGCTTTATTTCATTAATTTGATCTGCAATCACCGATATCCTTTCTTCCACTTGATCGAATTGGCTACTGAAGTTTGTGCAGGCGTCATGAAGTTCTCGTGCTGTGGTTTTTGGCTCCATCAGGTCATTTAAGGTCTTCTCTACACTGTTCGTTCTAGTTAGCCATTTGTCTAATTTTTTTTTCAAGGTTTTTAGCTTCCTTGCGATGGGTTAGAACATGTTCCTTTAGCTTGGAGAAGTTTGTTATTACCCACCTTCTGAAGCTTCCTTCTTTCAATTTGTCAAACTCATTCTCCATCCAGTTTTGTTCCGTTGCTAGCAAGGAGCTGCGATCCTTTGGAGGAAAAGAGGCAGTCTGTTTTTTTGGAATTTTCAGGTTTTCTGCTCTGGTTTCTCCCCATCTTTGTGATTTTATCTACCTTTGGTCTTTGATGTTGGTGACCTACAGATGGGGTTTTGGTGTGGATGTCATTTTTGTTGACGTTGATGATATTCCTTTCTGTTTGTTAGTTTTCCTTTCCTTTTACCAGTCAGACCCCTCAGCTGCAGGTCTGTTGGAGTTTGCTGGAGGTCCACTCCAGACCCTGTTTGCCTGTGTATCGCCAGCGGAGGCTGCAGAACAGCAAATATTGCTGCCTGATCCTTCCTCTGGAAGCTTCATCCCAGAGGGGCACCCACCTGTTTCAGGTGTCTTTCAGTCCCTACTGGGAGATGTTTCCCAGTCAGGCTATATGGGGGTCATGGACCCGCTTGAGGAGGCAGTCTTGTCAGTTCTCGGAGCTCAGACGCCATGCTGAGGGAGCCACTGCGGTCTTCGGAGATGTCCGACAGGGATGTTTAAGTCTGCAGAAGCTGTCTGCTGCCTTTTGTTCTACTGTGCCCTGTCCCCAGAGGTGGAATCTATAGAGGCAGTAGGCCTTGCTGAGCTGTGGTGGTCTCCACCTAGTTTGTGCTTCCTGGCCTTTTTGTTTACACTGTGAGCTACTCAAGCCTCAGCAATGGCGGACGCCCCTCCCCCCTGCCAATCTGCAGTGTCGCCAGTGGATCTCAGACTGCTGCGCTAGCAATGAGTAAGGCTCTGTGGGTGTGGGACTCACCAAGCCACGCATGGGAGGGTATCTCCTGGTCTGCAGGTTGCTAAGATTATGGGAAAAGCACAGTATTTGGTCAGGAGTGCCCCGTTTCTCCAGGTACAGTCTGTCACAGCTTCCCTTGGCTAGGAAAGGGAAACTCCCTGACCCCTTGTGCTTCCTGGGTGAGGCAACACCCTACCCCACTTCAGCTCACCCTCTGTGGGCTGCACCTACTGTCCAACCAGTCCCAATGAGAAGAACCGGATACCTCAGTTGGAAATGCACCCGTCTTCTGTGTCGATCTCACTGGGAGCTGCAGACTGGAGCTGTTTCTACTTGACCGTCTTGGAAGCATGCCCAAAAATATTCTTTTACAGACAGGGTCTCACTCTGTCACTCTTGCTGGAGTGCAGTGGCATGATCATTGTTCACTGTAACCTTGAATTCCTGAGCTCAAACAATCCTCCTGCCTCTGCCTCCTGAGTAGCTGGGGCTACTAGGTGTGAGCTACTATACCTGGCTAATTTTTTTTTCCTTTGGTACAGACAGGGTCTCGCTGTGTTGCCCTGGCTGGTCTCAAACTCCTGGCCTCAAGTGATCTTCCTACCTCAGCCTCCCAAAGTGCTAGGATTACAGGCATGACCCACTGTGCCTTTCAAAATAATAAAATATAAAATATTTTAAAATAATGCTGTCACAGAGGAGTACCATGTAAAAAAAACCCTAAAATGTAAATGAAAGATGTGGATTTGAAAAGTCTTACTGATAAACAAAGTTTAACTATGGAAAGGAAAGTTAATCTTAGGACCCTTAGGGGTTGGAGTTTTAATCATTTGGGAGAGGCAGACAGTGCCTGTGCCCTAAACAAAAATCAGTTGGTTGATAATCAGTTGGTTGATCCTGTATCCTTGTTGGCTTTGCAAAGATATTTCATTTCTTTTGAAACTGGGTACATTACTGTTATCTGACAGGGCATCAAAATAAACGTTACTGTAATCTGGAAGGAGTAAAAAATAGTGAAATGTGGAAATAATGAAGATGTGAATTAGATTCATGTTGTTTAAGATAAGTTTAAGTGTAACATATAATAATGATATTTTTGTATATTCTGTCTGCTATTTATGGCATTTTAGGTGTTCTAAGGAATGGGTTTGTAAATTGTAATTGTAGTTTAAATTATTTCAGGGACTTTAGTTAATGAAGTTGGTAACAAACATTACATGTTTAAGAAACATTGAGTTTCCAAAATTGTACTTATTTAAATATGTATTTATTGATAAAAAGCATTGAAGTACAAATGTTAGTGAGCATTTCTGTCCAGGCACAAAAGCCCTTTAGGCATTAAAGACTCTTTGGGGCCAGGTACTGTGACTCGTGCCTGTAACTCCAACATTTTGGGAGGCCAAAGTGGGCAGATCAGTTGAGGCCAGGAGTTCCAGGGCAGCCTGGGCAACAGGGTGAAATCCCGTCTCTACTAAAAATATAAAAATTAGCTGGGTGTGGTGGTGTACACCTGTAATCCCAGCTACTGGGGAGGCTGAGGCATGAGAATCACTTGAACCAGGGAGTGGAGGTTGCAGTGAGCCAAGATTGTGCTCCAGCCTGGGTGACAGATAGAGACTTTGTCTCAAAAATAAATTAAAAAAAAAATAAAATAAATAAATAAATAAATAATTTTCAGGATATCAAGAAATAAGAAAAATGACTTACCATGAAAAATTCAACACTTCATACCATGCATGCCATGCTGCTATATATAAAGATATGTTCTCTCTGTATTAAAGACATGGCTTCTTTTTACTATTGTTATTAACTTTTAGGGCTTTTGAAAAATAAAAAAAATCAGAGTTGGTAGGGATTTAAATTAGACATATCCATTCAACACATATTTATAATCCCCATTCTATTTTGCTACTATTATTCTAGAACAGCAGTCATCAGCCTTTTTGGTACCAGAGATCGGTTTCATGGAAGAAATTTTTTCCATGGACTGTGGTGGGGTGGTGGGGGTGATTTAAAGATGAAACTGTTGCACCTCAGATCATTAGGCATTAGTTAGATTCTCATAAGGAATACGCAACCTAGATCCTTTGCACGCACCCTTCACAGTGGGGTTCGTGCTCCTGTGAGAATCTAATGCTGCGGCTGCTGAGATGGAGCTCAGGAGGTAATGCTCACTTGCCTGCTGCTCACCTCCTGCTGTGTGGCCTGGTTCCTGACAGGCCATGGACCTGTAACAGTCTGTGGCCTGGAGGTTGGAGACCCCTATTCTAGAATGATACTATGTGGGATGTAAATGAAGGTCATTAATGAAGTAAAGGCATGGTACTTTATAATATGGTGAATTATGTTAAGACAGTTTTGTATATAATCTTTTGATTCACAGGTTAACTGAGCAAAAAAGGGAATTGCTTGCTAGAAGAAAAATAATATTACAGTATGCTGAAAGCTAAAAATTATAATATAAAGTTAATGATTTACATTTATTTTACATTTGATTCTTGCCAGATTCTTAATACTTTACTAGGTACTTTATTTTATAGAACTGAAACTTTTTTTTTCTATAGCTGTTGTTTAAATGCATTTTTTTACATATAGTAAATGAATAATATCTTACAAAATTAAAAATTAATGGGACCAATTACTACTTATATTAACGAGCCATAAATTTGGTATCTGTTAAGTCAACAGTAATGATTTATAATAGGATTTCATTATTTTTTCATTTAGTACAATACTTTCCCAGGTCTCACCAGCCTGGGATACAACTACAGCAGTGTTAATAGGAGTATCCCAAATTTCACTGCCTCTAGCTCCTGTCTTCATAACACAGGAGGTCGGTTTCCCCTCCATTTCTACCCATTTGTGTCTGGGAATCCCAAAGCTATCCCATGTGAATTCAGGAATTCCTCCTAGTGTCTGTCTGGAACCAGTGAGGCCATCTGAAAGGGAACCCTAGAACTGCCACCCTGCTCTTCCTAAGAGCCCCAATGTCTGCCTGAGCTGGTGCTTCAGGCTGTACACCTGCAAATCCTTAAGTGCCAAATACTCTTCCTTTCCCTTGGCCTGCCGGCTTTACTCAGACCACGCTGGTTGGTCACACTTTTCACAAGATGCCATATTTTTCTGAAGACTACTAATAACTCAAACTCATACTTCAAGACTAAAGCCACATTCGTTTACCTGCTGAAATAGTACCACTTTGTGGCAAGAACTTAAACTTTTGTTTTCCCACCAGCTTCGAAAGGAAATACCCCTCAGTAAAATTTTAATTTGAAGGATTGTATTATTTCAAAATTTGGCATAATGTAAGACTCTTGTAATATTTTTTGTATCACATTAGTTTAAGTTTGCAAAATTTAAAGTCACATGAAATTTGATGGCTTTGTGGTATGTGTGCTGTACAGTAGTGGGGAACATGCCTTTCCTTCACTTTGTATTGCACAAATAGTGCTGTGTGCCTCATAGGAGCAGTTCTTTTGGATTCTGCCTGCAGTTCTTTCTTCCCTAAGAGTCAGACCCCCAATTCAGGTGTCAGAGACAGATGCCATGTGACTCCCCACCCCATCCCCATTCTTGTTTTTCTTTCAGAGGATAGGAAAAGAAAAAAGAAACAAAAACAAAAAACAAAAAAACAAGCCTTTCTTAGTCTCCTGTCTGTCAAAACAAAAATATTTAAATTGACTTTTAGAACTCTATGTGTGTGTGTGTGTGTGTGTGTGTGCGCGCGCGCGTGCGTGCTTGTGTGTGTATTGGGGGCGGAGGGAGAGAGAGAGACAGAGACAGAGAGAGAGAGAGAGACAGCAGAGAGAGAGAGAGGGTCTCACTCTGTTGCCCAGGCTGGAGTGCAGTGGCACAATCATAGCTTGCTCACTGCAGCCTCTATCTGAGCTCCAGTGATTCTCCAACCTCAGCCTCCCAAGTTGCTGGTACTATGGGTGCATGCTACCGTACCCAGCTGATTTTTTATTTTTAGTAGAGACAAGGTCTCACTATGTTGTCCAGGCTACTCTTTAAGTCCTGAGCTTGAGGGATCCTCCCACCTCAGGCATCCAAAGTTTTAGGATTGCAAGTGTGAGCCACCATGCCTGGCTGACTTTTAGAATGTAATATTAGACAGACCCAGGTAACAGAATCCATTAGATTTAGGCCGGTGTTAACCCACCTCCACAACTCATTAAATGTTGAAAATATAGAAAAGGAGAAGGAAAAACTAAAACTTTCTTTCTGTAGCTATTGAAATCCTCACATAGAGTTTGCAGTGCAAATATATGGTCCTTGTCTGGATTCTAGTTTGAACAAACCGTATAAGACATTTGGAGGCCAATTCCAGAGAGTTGGCTATGGCATGGGTACAATGATATTAAGCAATTACTGTTAAGTGTCTAAGGCAGGATAATGGAATTGTGGTTGCAAAGAAAATGTACTCATTTTTTAAGAGATGGACATTATAAGATTTGGGGGATGAAATGTCATGTCTTAATTTATATACTTTAAAATATAAAAAGCAAGTATGGCAGAATGTTGACAATGTTAAACATGACTATGGGTATTAGGTGTTTATTTTATTTCTCTGTAAGTTTGAAATTTTAAATCTTTTTTTCTCCAACCCTGGCAGAGGAATGAAATTTTTTTATAAGCTATTTTTGCAGGACTGGGTTGTAATCATGCTACATATAATATCTTTTCAAAAAGAAATCAGTTTTATATTTCACTTATTTTTCTCTCCTAATCTATACAAATATGTTTCCTTGAAACTAGTGTGTGTGCTATTGTATGCTGCTGGAACTCAGCTTAAAAATTGGGCCTTAACACTCTTCTGTCCCTAGTGTACATGAGGAATAAGACATACTCTCGGTCATAATAGTGACTAATCACCGCAGTAATTCCTTAGAGCAGGTAAGAGTGGAGGGCTAAGAAATCTTGGGAAGTGAACCTGGGTAGTTTACAAGAAGTTTCACAGGTAATTCCAGCTGGCTTCCTGTCGGCCACTGGCCTAAAAAAGGAGTGTCAAACCCTAACTAAATATTATGAAAAATCTTTCACAACTAATTCATTATTTATTTACACATTCCCACTCTTTAACTTTAAAAATCATCTCTTATGGTATATTTTTTTTCTTTTATTTCCAGACTAGAAATTAACCTTACAGTGTACCTGGACTCTCAGAAATCATATTGTGGTGCACTGTCCATTCCTCCCTCACTTTATTTATAACTACAGGTGTCTGGGGACAGCAGCACTTGTGGTGTGAGTGTTATGTGAGGGCACTCTGAGGCCATCTGTAGCCAACACTAACTTGCTGTTTATCCACTGACTTCCCCACAAAGTTGTTACCAGAATCCTTTGCCCTCCATTTGTGGTAGTCAGATGGCAGAGAATTGGCTTGCATCTAAGCAGTTTTCTAATTCTGTTGATCGATCAATACATACATATTTGTTGAACTCCTACTCTGTGCAAAACACTGCTAGCTGGAATTAAAAGGTGAGAGGAAGAGTATTTTCCAATCAGAAGCAGTTAAACAATATGCAACGACTATGAAGGGTGGGAAGCCATTGGCTGGACTGTGGGTGGTGGAAACGTGAATGGAGGAAGTGAAGCCATGTGACTAAGTGGTCCAGGCATGTGCCCAATGGTTGGATTGGCCAGAGATTCCTTGGAGCTGCAGTGAAGTCAACACATGCCCACCCCCAAGTGGGGAATGGGGCATTACTGGGCTGGAGTCCTCTTGCATATTAGTCCCTTGGAGATGCTCTCTTAAAGTTGCTTTTCCCTGTGAAGAAAACAAGAGTATACCAATAGTAATAATAAGGAAAAAATCATGATTTTAATTGTTTCTCTTCTTCCTTCTTTTCCCTTCCCTCCCTTCCTCCCTCCCTCCCTCCCTTCCTTCCTTCCAAACTGGGAGAACAATAAATGTAAAGTTAAAGTAAAAATTTATGAAGAGAAACTCTTAAAAAATGAATATTAGAATAGCAAAAATTCTCGTATATTATAAATTGTGAATTAATGAGGATTTAAACTACTTCTTTCAATAATAGAATAGAAAATACCTCTATGCTCTTTTAAAGAATTGATAATCAGAAAAGAAAACTTGAGTTCAAATGGTGCTTGCTGAATTTTAATAATTCTTTTCAAAGTCATTATTACTATAATGTTTTGAACTACATTCATTTGATCGTATAATATACTCATATTTTATGACATATCATTTACTGTAGTTATTTATTTAGGACTTTTCAGGTAATATCGTCTAAAAAGAATCAGGCTCATGAAATTTAGGGACCTACAATAGTACTGAAAAAGTGTAATGTTAATGAAATTTGTTTACCTCTGCCACCTCATCCCCTTCTTGGTTTTTATCCTGTCTGCTATAATATCCTCAATACTCCTTCTTTACTTATCTGGATTCCTTTCTTCTATAAAAATCTGAATTTAGTGAAGAATGACTTGAATCATTTATGTTTTCCCTCACTGTAGGCATAATTTGCATTTAATCTCCATCAAAAGTGAGGATTTTCACATGTCAGGGGTCCTGTGGGCCTTTCTTGTACATATATATACCATATCTGTTAATTTAACAAAGTATTTACAGCAATGTGCAAAGGAGAAAACATTTGCCTTAGAAAAGTGGAATTCAGAATTCCTGGCTTTTGGTATAGATTTGGACTAAACTTACCTATACACCAAATAGTTGTGACTCATATGTTTGTATTTCTATATAGTAAGCAAAGTGGCAATAAAATAAGAGGAAAACTTAACACCATTAACACCTAACAGTAGCCATGTGCATATAATAAATATGTTAATATAATAATATCTTTACTTATTAAAGAATGCACAGAAGGTGTAGATGATTTCAGTTAGCTCTTGCCACATGTTGTTGTGAATAGTTTGTAAGTGATAAATTTGCATCTCTATAAGCATAGTCCACACTTCAGACTTTAAATTTATGTGGTTTTCCTATTCCTGTTTGGTAAATGAGGAATTCCTCTATGTTGAAAAGAGAATCTCAGTTTGTATCCTTGAGAAAATCATTCTGTTTGATTCAGAATGATTCAGAAAATCATTCTGTTTTAATAGTGAACAGCAGAACTGCAATTCTATACTATTGTAAATATAGATTATCATAACAATGCCATGTTGCTTAACTCAAAATGTTGCAAACTAAGTGAGATATAATGGGAAAATATATTAAGCTGTGGTTTTAACTTAAAAAAATAGCTTATAGACATACACAAAATTCCAAAACATAAATGGTATATAATTCTTTCAGCCCATTCCTGTCTCCAGCTGCCCAATTCCCTTCTGTCTTGGCATCCATTGCTCTCTTTTTCTTGAGTATCTTGCCGAGGTAGTCCGTGCATTCCATTTATTTCTAATATTGGGTATTTCAATTATTTATTTACTTTAGATGACTCCAGAATTGATGATAAAAGCCTGTAGCTTTTATACTGGACATTTAGTAAAGACTCATTTTTGGTAAGAATGTGATTTTTATAAACAATTTCTTCCTCTTTGTGTTTTTATTCTTGATATCCTCCGTACAAAGAAAAATTCACTTTGGGCCAGTTGTGCTGATTTTATCTATTTAATCATGTTTCTACCATTTTGTATTATATATTTCTGTTATATTTAATCAACTTTTACTTAGTTAAAATATGTATTTTACTTCTTTAAGGTATAACTATCTTTTCTTAAAAAATAAAACTTTAAAATTAAAAATACAGTTTCACAGTCAACTTATCTGAAACCGTTGGAGCCAAATATGTTTTGGAATTTAGACTCCTTTTAAAAAAAAGACATCATTAGATGGTTCTTTTGGTAAATTGAAATTATGACAACATGATTTCATCCCATGATTTCTTTATTTTATCCAAAAAGATATATGACTCATATAATCTCCATTTTTCTCTATTACTATTAGGAATTCTTCAGGTCATACCCAAGTTGTAGAAGTTTCTTTCTATGCTGTGGCTTTTGAGATCATAAAGGAGATGTCGTTCTTTGTTCCCCTTAATTTATTGACTGATATATTGCCCTAATATCAGAATATTATTTTTAAGAAAATGTCTTCTGCCTGCAGCACTTGGAGAGACATAGCTCGTACAAATGAAAATGTCGCCCTGGCTGAAAAAATGAACAGAGCAGTGACATGTTACAATTTCAGACTTCAGAAATCTGTATTTCATCACTGGCACTCTTATATGGAAGACCAGAAAGAAAAACTTAAAAGTAAATTCTTTCTTAGTAGCAATTACTTTTTGTATCAATTTATTGAAATAATGAAAAAAACTAACAGTTAAGCATACTTTGTATACTTAGAGAACCTGTCTTTTTTATGTCTAGACAATTGTCATGAAATGAAGGTAGAGCTGCTAATTTAAAAATACTTAATGAAATTTGTCTCAAAGGATTTTATTTTAATAGAAAACAGACATATTTAAAATCACATCTTGTGTGCATTTGTGTGTATGTATACATGAATATAAATAGAATCTACTATGAGCTTTTTTATGTAATAGAGAGCTGGGTGGGTTCCAAATAATATGGACAGGTACCAAAACTGACTATTTTTGTAAAGAGGTTTATGCTTTTTACAAATATTACATTTAATGTATATATGATGAAACTTAAAAATAAAAATTATTTTCTCTTAAGACCTTGGGGGTTATACTGAGTGAGTGGGAGGTACATTAATGTGATCCATGCCCACTCAGTATAACCTCCACGAGCTCTTGTCTTCCGGTTAGATTTTTTTGCAGCTCTCCTGATAATAACTTGTTTATGGCTGTTGCAAACCAGAGAATCATTTCTTTTTGACTGGCTGTGGTTGGTATCTCAGTTAGAGTGGACCCTCTGAAGATTTTAATATTAGTGTAATGAAGGGTTAGGAATGGTTAATCATAGGACATAAAATTAAATTCAAAGGCATTGGATCTAAATGCTACCTTATGACTGTATTTCTTATGAAAAAGTTTAAAAGTTCTGGTTTTACAAATAACAACCTTGTTTAAAAAAAAAGAAATGATACATGTCTTGAGATTTCTATTGCAGCTATTACATCTTAATTTCTGAGGGCACAGGTGATGTTTCCAGGTTGATAAAGTCACGAGAGTATTAATGCTATCAAAAGTAATTAATTTCAAGTGTAAATAAAACCAAACAAAAATGATCAGATGTGACATTGGCTCATATTATAAACATGATAGAATATTAAATCACTTTGTGTTTTTTGGAAACAGCTATAACTATTAATATATACAGTAATCTAGTAAATTTCCTTCAGATACGCTATTGCGGATACAACAGATCATCTATTGTCACAAGCTGTCCATTATCCTAACAAAATGGCGGAATAGAGCAAGACTTAAGAGTAAAAAGAAAGAAGATGAACTGGTATTGTATATTGAAACAATTTTTTAAGAATCTGGATTTTTCAGTTATATTCATGTTGCCTCAAATAATAATGCTGTGTGTGGAACATACTAAAATCCTGAATATTATCTACTTTTGAAGGGATTCTTGTTTTTTTTTTTTTATTTTTATTTTTTTGAGACAGAGTTTTGCTCTTGTTGTCCAGGCTGGAGTGCAATGGCGTGATCTCGACTCACTGCAACCTCTGCCTCCCAGGTTCAAGTGATTCTCCTGTCTCAGCCTCCCAGGTAGCTGGGGTTACAGGCGCCTGCCACCACACCCAGCTAATTTTTTTGTGTTTTTGGTAGAGACGGGGTTTCACCATGTTGGCCAGGTTGGTCTTGAACTCCTGACCTCAGGTGATCTGCCCGCCTCGGCCTCCCAAAGTGCTGGGATTACAGGCGTGAGCCACTGCGTCTGGCTGGGATTCTTGTTCTTTAACTTAATAATTTAAAATTTACTTCAGCTATTAGTATATCATTTCTTAATATTGGTTGAGTATGTTCAAAGTAACACTATGATCAGACATAGAAACATGCTGGATTTTTTTTCTGTAGTTACATTATTTAGTAGGAGATATTTTATTAATATTCTTTGAAATACAAAGTAAGGGTAAATAGGAAAGAGAATGTGGGGTGAAGTTAAATCCTCTTCTTTTGTGGTTGCCCCATGGATCAATGCCCCCACTCGCCTGAATTTGGTTCAGATGTTGAGACCAACAATAGCACACACGCAGCAAAAGAGTATGAGGAGATTTATTACTTATGTATGCTTAAAACAGTGCTAGAGCCTGTGCTGAGCTTTAAGCATCTCAGAGGTTACTTGAGATGCTCTCTAGAAGTTTATAATGTGTAGGTTTTGAGCTGATGGTCTTGTATGCTGTCCTGTAGGCTTTGCCTTTTGCACACTACCTTTTCAGTGTTACCAGTGAAACAGCTCTACTTTGGGTACCTAACACTATATTAGTCTGCTCATTCAGTGCTTTCCACTACTCTGTATTATTAAGCTAGTGTTTTGATCACTGCCCTCTATGCCTGATCACTGATTGTCTAATAGTGAAATAGGTAACAGTACATGACCAGTCCACCCCTGTACACCCGCTTCAGCTAAACATCCCTGAACATAAAAATTAGCCAGGCATGGTGGCAGGCCCGTGTAATCCCAGCTACTTGGGAGGCTGAGTCAGGAGAATCTCTTGAACCCTGGAGGTGGTGGAGGTTGCAGTGAGCCGAGATCATGCCACTGCACTCCAGCCTGGGCAACAAAAGCGAAACTCCTTCTCAAAAAACGAATAAACCAAAAATCCCTGAGAGCAGGCAGTGTTGTACTCTTAGTAGTCTCTGAATGCTGAGCATGATGTTTTGCACACAGTTGATATATATTAATATATATAATGTATATTGTATATACTATAATATTGTTAAGATATATGTGTATTATATAGTTAATTGTGTGTTTAGAGAACATTTTTTCTAGATACATGATTTATTGACCTAACAATCATTCTACATTCCCTTAAATGGAGTGAGGCTGGCAGGGGTATGCTGGGAGCAGAGGCAGGGAACACCTGTGTGTCAAGCGCTTCACATGTGTTCTTCCTCAGGCTCTAATATGTGTGTGTATATACACACACACACATACATACACACATATATATTACCCCAATATTGTGTGTATATGTTTATGACTGAAATACTTACTACCTTTGTTTATTACACAGTTTTCAGAAGTGTATCAAGAGTTAAAATGGGGACTTCCTGTGATGATAAATTTGGCAATTTCCCAAATACATTACTTCTGACTTCCCTTTTTTGTTATCCGTATGTTAATCACCTTCACTCCATGCACCAATTACCAGTTTTATCATTGCCAGAGCCTTGACTTTGTGGTCCTCACTTCCTCATCTGTGAAAGAGGAGACTAGATCAGCCTTTCAAGGTGGCTGCCTGTGCCAGTGTTTTATGACAACTAATGGAAATGATCTGTAATACTTTGGTGGTTCAGAGAACGTTAAACATGCTTATGAAAAATTATAGTTGTGTAGTAATGATGACAATCATAAATAATGTTTAATTTGTTCTATTCTTGTGTCAAACACTGTGCTTTATGTCTGTCATCTCTCTTGATCGTTACAGCAATTCCATGGAATTTTAAAATTATTTTCATTGCAGATACTAAAACATGAACTTCAATTGAAAAAATGGAAAAATAGGTTAATACTCAAAAGAGCTACTGCAGAAGAATCCAATTTTCCTGAACAAAGTTCTTCTGAAGGCTCTCTTGTAGATGAGACTCTAAGATGTGACATTTCACTGTTACCTGAAAGAGCGATATTGCAGGTTTGTATGAATACACTATACATTATATACTATAATCTGCCAGGTGTGGTGGCATGTGCCTGTAATCCCAGCTACTTGGGAGGCTGAGACAGGAGAATTGCTTGAACCCAGGAGGCAGAGGTTGCAGTGAGCTGAGATGGTGCCATTGCACTCCAGCCTGGGCGACAATAGCAAAACTCCATCTCAAAAAAAAAAAAAAATATATATATATATATATATACACACACATACATATATATATATATATATGTACACATATAATCCTACTCTTGATATATTGCATTCAGTTAGAATAAGGTTATTTTTGCCCATTATTTCTTCCTTTACAAATTACCTGTTCCTATCTTGTCTGTTTTTACATTGTAATTCCTATAATTTTCTTACTGGTTTGTAATAGCTCTTTATATTGGCAATATTAGCCCTTTGGAATATATTTGGAGATTTTTTCCCCTACACTTGATGTTTGCTTTCAGTTTTGCTTGTGGAGTCTTTTGGTGACAGAATTTTTTTTTTTTTTTTTTTTTTGAGATGAAGTTTCACTCTTGTTGCCCAGGCTGGAGTGCAATGGCGCAATCTTGGCTCACTGCAACCTCCGCCTCCTGGGTTCAAGCGATTCTCCTGCCTCAGCCTCCAGTGTAGCTGGGATTACAGGTGCCCACCACTACACCCAGCTAAAATTTTTTCTATTTTTAGTAGAGATTGAGTTTCACCATATTGACCAGGCTGGTCTCGAACTTCTGACCTCAGGTGATCCACACACCTTGGCCTCCCAACGTGCTGGGATTACAGGCATGAACTACCGCGCCCGGCTGATGACAGAAATGTTAAATCTTTGTGTAATAAAGTCTGTCATCCTTGCCCTAATTATTTCTCTCTCTGTCTCTTTTTAACTTTTATTTTAGGTTCAGGGAGTACATGGAAAGGTTTGTTATATGTAGGTAAATCGCGTGTCATAGGAGTTTGGTGTACAGATTTATTTTGTCTCCCAGGTTATAAGCCTGGTATTCAATAGATACTTTTCTGATCCTCACCATCCTCCCACTCTCTACCGTCAAGTAGATCCTGGTGTCTGTTCCTTTCTTTGTGTCCATATGTACTCAGAAGTTTGGCTTCCACTTGTAAGTGAGAATGTGCAATATTTGGTTTTCTGTCCCTGTGTTAGTTTGCTTAGGATAATGGTCTCCAGCTCCATCCATGTTGCTGCAAAGGACATGATCTCATTCTTTTTTATGGCTGCATAGTATTTCAATGTATATATATATATATATATACACACACACCACATTTTAAAAAATCCAGTCTACTGTTGATGGATATTTAGGTTGATTTCATATCTTTGCTATTGTGAATAGTGCTGTGATGTCCATATGCATGAATGTGTCTTTATGGTAGAATGATTTATATTCCTTTGGGCATATACCCAATAATGGGATTGTTGGGTTGAATGGCAATTGTGTTTTATGTTCTTTGAGAAATCACCAAACTGCTTTCCACAATGGCTGAGCTAATTTACATTCCCACCAGCAGTGTGTAAGCATTGCCTTTCTCTGTAACCTTGCCAGTATCTGTTATTTTCTGATTTTTAAATAATAGCCATTCTAACTGGTGTGAGATTTACATTTCTCTAATGATTAGTGATGTTGAGCATTTTTTCATATGCTCATTGGTTGCGCACATGTCTTCTTTTGAGAAGTGTTTGTGTACTTTGCCCACTCTTTTAATGGTGTTGTTTTTTTCTTGTAAATTTAAGATCCTTATAGATTCTGGATATTAGACTTCGGTTGGTGTGTAGTTCACAAATTTTTTATCCCATTCTGTAGGTTGTCTGTTTATTCTGTTGATAGTTTCTTTTGCTGGTAGAAGCTCTTTTGTTTAATTAGGTCCCATTTGTTAATTTTTGTTTTTGTTGCAATTGCTTTTGGCATCTTCATTATGAAATTTTTGCCAAGTTCTATGCCCAGAATGGTATTTCCTAGGTTATCTTCCAGGGTTGTTATAGTTTTAAGTTTTACATTTAAGTCTTGAATCTATATTGAGTTGATTTTTGTATGTGGTGTAAGGAGGGGGTCCAGTTTCAATATTCCGCATATGGCTAGCCAGTTATCCCAGTATCATTTATTGAATGAAGAGTTATTTCCCTGTTGCTTGTTTTTCTTGATTGTGTAGATGTGCGGCATTATTTCTGGGCTCTGTTTGTCTATTATTTCTGGGCTCTGTCTGTTCCATTTGTCTATATTTCTGTTTTTGTAACAGAACCATGTTGTTTTGGTTACCATAGCCTTATAGTATAGTTTGAAGTTGGGTAATGTGATGTCTCCAGCATTGTTCTTTTCACTTAGGATTACCTTGGCTATTTGGGCCCTTTTGTGGTTCCATATGAATTTTAAAATAGTTTTTTTCTAATTCTGTGAAAAATGTCATTGGTAGTTTGATAGGAATAGCATTGAATCTGTAAATTGCTTTGGGCAGTATGGCCATTTTAACAATATTGATTCTTCCTATCCATGAGCATGGGTTGTTTATCCATTTGTTTGTGCCATCTGTGTTTTCTTTCAGTGTTTTTAAAATCTTGTTGTAGACGTCTTTCACCTCCTTGGTTATGGCTGGTTATAGCTGTATTCCTATTTATTTTATCCTTTTTTTTGTGGCTGCTGTGAATGAAATTGAATTCTTAATTTGGCTCTCAGTGTGGATACAGAGTCTCACTCTGTCACCCAGGCTGGAGTGCAGTGGTGTAACTTTGGCTTACTGCAACCTCTGCTTCCTGGGTTCAAGCGATTCTCATGCCTCATCCACCCAAATAGCTGGAATTACAGGCATGGGCCACCAAACCCAGCTAGTTTTTGTATTTTTAGTAGAGACAGGGTTTAGCTATGTTGGCTGGTCCGAACTCCTGGCCTCAAGTGATCTACCTGCCTCAGCCTCCCAAAGTGCTGGGATTACTGGCATGAGTCACGGTGCACAGCTAGTACAGTGATTTTGTATCCCAAAACTTTGTTGAAGTTGTTTGTCAGATTAAGTATCTTTTGGGCAGAGATTATGGGGTTTTCTAAGCATAGAATCATATTGTCTGCAAACAGGGAGTTTGACTTTCTGTCTTCCTTTGAGTGTCTTTTATTTCTTTCTATTGCCTGATTTCTCTAGCTAGGACGTCCAGTACTATGTTGAATAGGAGTGGTGAGAGAGGGCATCCTTGTCTTGTTCTGGTTTTCAAGGGAAATGCCTTCAGCTTTTGCCTGTTCAGTAGGATGTTGGCTGTGGGTTTTTCATAAATGGCTTTTATTATTTGAGGTATGTTCCTTCAGTGCCTAGTTTGTTGAGGGTTTTTAACATGAAGGGATGTTGAATTTTATTGAAAACCTTTTCTAAATCTATTGAGATGATTGTGTGGTTGTTTTTAGTTCTCTTTATGTGGTGTATCACATTTATTGATTTGTGTATGTTGAACCAACCTTGCATCTTAGGGATGATGCCTACTTGATCATGGTGGAAAAGCTTTTTGATGTGCTGCTGGGTTCGGTTTGCTAGTATTTTCTCGAGGATTTTTGCATCCATATTCATCAAGCATATTGGCCCGAAGTTTTCTTTTTTTGTTGTATCTCTGCTGGGTTTTGGTATCAGGATATTGATGGCCTCATAGAATGAGTTAGGGAGGCATTCCTCCTCCTCAGTTTTTAGAATAATTTCAATGAGAATGGTACCAGCTCTTCATTATACATCTGATAGAATTCAGCTGTGAATCCATCTGGTCATGGGCTTTTTCTGTTTGGTAGGCTTTTATTACTGATTAGATTTTTTTGTTTGAGACAGGGTCTTGCTCTGTCACCCAGGCTAGAGTGCAGTAGTGTGATCATGGCTCACTGCAGCCTCAACCTCCCAGACTCAAGCAGTCCTCCCACCTCAGCCTCCAAGTAGCTGGAACTACAGGCATGTGCCACTATGCCTGGCTAATTTTTGTATTTTTCTGGTATAGAAAGGCCACTATGCCTGGCCTTTTTACAATCTTACTGTCATGGCTTACTGATTCAATTTTGGAACTCAATATTAGTCTTTACAGGGATTTAATCTTCCTGGTTCACTCTTTGGAGGTTGTATGTTTCCAGGAATTTATCCATTTGTTTTAGGTGTAGAAGTGTTCATAATAATCTCTGAGGGTTTTTTGTATTTCTGGGGGGATCAGTGGTAATGCACCCTTTGCCATTTTTGATGGTGTTTATTTGGATCTTCTCTTTTTTTTTTTTTTAAATTAGTTTATCTACCAGTCTACCTTGTATTATTAATTCTTTCAAAGAAAAAGCTCCTGGATTTATTGATTTTCGTATGGTTTTTTGCCTCTTAATTTCCTTTAGTTCATCTCTGACTTTGGTTATTTTTTGTCTTCTGCTAGTCTTGGGGTTCTTGTTTCTCTAGTTCCTCTAGTTGTGATATTAGGTTGTTAATTTGAGATCTTTCTAACTTTTTGATGTGGGTGTTTAGTGCTATAAACTTCCCTCTTAACACTGCTTTGGCTGTGTCCCAGAAATTCTGATATCTTGTATCTTGTTTCTCATTAGTTTAAAAGAATTTCTTGATTTCTGCCTTAATTTCATTATTTATCCAAAAGCCATTTAGGAGCAGGTTTTTAATTTCCGTGTAATTGTATGCTTTTGATTGATAGTCTTAGCATTAATTTCTATATTTATTGCATTGTCTGAGAGCTTGGTTGGTATGATTTTGCTTTTGGGGAATATGGTGAGGATTTTTTTTTTTTTTTTTTTTTGAGACGGAGTCTCGCTCTGTCGCCCAGGCTGGAGTGCAGTGGCCGGATCTCAGCTCACTGCAAGCTCCGCCTCCCGGGTTCCCGCCATTCTCCTGCCTCAGCCTCCCGAGTAGCTGGGACTACAGGCGCCCACAACCGCGCCCGGCTAATTTTTTGTATTTTTAGTAGAGACGAGGTTTCACCGTGGTCTCGATCTCCTGACCTTGTGATCCGCCCGCCTCGGCCTCCCAAAGTGCTGGGATTACAGGCGTGAGCCACCGCGCCCGGCCGGTGAGGATTGTTTTATGCCCAGTATGTGCAGTTGATTTTAAGAGTATGGACCATGTGCAGATGTGAAAAATGTATGTTCTGTTATTTTCGGATGGAAAGTTCTGTAGATTTATATTAGGTCCATTTGGTCAAGCGTTGAGTTCAGGTCCTGAATATTTGTGTTATTTTTCTGCTTCGATGATCTGTTCAATACTGTCATTGGGGGTATTCAAAGGTCCCACTACTATTGTGTAGTTATCTAAGTCTCTTTGTAGGTCTGTAGGAACTGGCTTTATGAATCTGGGTTGGGCACATATATATTTAGGATAGATAGGTCTTCTTGTTGAATTGAGTCCTTTACCATTATTTAATGCCCTTCTTTATCTTTTCTTGATCTTTGTTGGTTTGAAGTCTGTTTTGCATGAAATTAAAATAGCAGCCCCTGCCTTTTTATGTTTTCTGTTTGCTTGGTAAATTTTTCTCCATCCCGTTACTTTAAGCCTATAGGTGTCACTGCATGGGTCTCTTTAAGACAGTATACCATTGGGTTTTGCTTTCTACTCTGTGCCTTTTAATTGGGGGCATTTAGCCCATTTACATTCAAGATTAGTATTGATCCATGTGGATTTGATCCCGTCATCATGTTGTTAGCTGGTTATTATGCAGACTTGTTTGTGTGGCTGCTTTAGAGTATCACTGGTCTATGTACTTAAGTGTGTTTTTATAGTGGCTGGTAATGGTCTTTCCTTTCCATAGTCAGTGCTTTCTTCAGGACCTCTTGTAAGGCATGTCTGTTGGTAACGAATTCCCTTAGCATTTGCTTGTCTGAAAAGTATCTTATTTCTCCTTTGTTTAGGAAACAGCTTGGCTGGATATGAAATTCATGGTTGAAAATTATGTTTTTTAAGAATGCTGGATATAGGCCCCCCAATCTCTTCTGGCTTGTAGGGTTTCTGCCGACAGGTCTGCTGTTAGCCTGATGGGGTTCCCTTAGCAGATGACCTGCCCTTTCTTTCTAGTTGCCTTTTTTTTTTTTTGAGTTGGAGTTTCGCTCTGTCACCCAGGCTGGAGTGTAGTGGCACAACCTTGGCTCACTGCAACCTCCACCTCCCGGGTTCAAGTGATTCTCCCGCCTTAGCCTCCTGAGTAGCTGGGATTACAGGCACGTGCCACCACGCCCGGCTAATTTTGTATTTTTAGTAGCGATGGAATTTCTCCATGTTGGTCAGGCTGGTCTCGAACTCCTGACCTCAGGTGATCCACCAGCCTTGGCCTCCCAAAGTGCTGGGATTACAGGCATGAGCCACTGCGTCTGGGCCTAGCTACCTTTTTTCTTTTCATTTTGACCTTGGAGAATCTGATGATTATGTGTCTTGGGATGGCCTTCTTTTGTAGCATTTTTCAGGGGTTCTCTGCATTTCCTGAATTTGAATGTTGGCCTCTCTGGCAAGATTGGGGAAATTTTCATGGACGATATCCTGGAATAATGTTTTCCAAGTTCCTCGGTTTCTCTCCCTCTCTTTTCTCTTTCAAGGACACCAGTGAGTCATAGATTTGGTCTGTTTACATAATCCCATATTTCTTGGATGTTTTGTTCATTATTCTTTATTGTTTTTTTCTTTATTTTCATCTGACTGAATTATTTAGGAGAGCCAGTTTTCGAGCTCTGAGATTCTTTCCTCAGCCTGGTTGATTCTGCTGTTAGTACTTACAAGTACTTTATTGTGTTTTTCAGCTCTATCCGATCAATTTCTTTCTTTCTTTTCTTTTCTTTCTTTTTTCTTTTTTTTTGAGACAGAGTCTCACTCTGTCTCCCAGGCTGGAATGCAGTAGTGCAATCTCGGCTTACTGTAGCCTCCACCTCCTGGGTTCAAGCGATTCTCCCACCTCAGCCTCCCGAGTAGCTGCTATTACAGGCATGTGCCACCAAACCCGGCTAATTTTTTGTATTTAGTAGAGATGAGGTTTTGCTATATTGACCAGGCTGGTCTCAAACTCCTGACCTCAGGTGATCAACCCACCTCGGCCTCCCAAAGTGCTGAGATTACAGATGTGAGCCACCACGCCTGGCCTGTTTCTTTCTTACAATGGCCATTTGGTCTACCACCTCCTGTATTGTTTCATTATACTCCTTAGACTTCTTCGATTGGGTTTTAACTATCTCCTGTATATTGATGATCTTCATTCCTGTCCTTATTCTGTATTCTACATCTGACATCTCACCCATTTCAGCGTGGTTAAGAATCATTGCTAGGGAACTAGGGCAATTGTTTGGAGGTAAGAAGACACTGGCTTTTTGAGTTGCCAGAGTTCTTACACTGGTTCTTTCTCATTTGTGTGGGCCGATATCTCTTTAATCTTTGAAACTGCTGTCCGTTGGATGGATTTGTTTGCTTTTTTCTTCTTTGATGCCCTTGGGGTTTGATTATAGAATAAGGTGGTCTTTTGACTGGCCTTGATTCTAGTATACTCCTGGATGTTGGAGGACACCCCACCTCTGATTACTCTCTCCATGCCCATGTTTCTTTTGTTGGGTGTTCTGTTCCACAGGGCTTAGTCAGGCAGGGGCTGCAGTTGGCATACAAGCTATATCCTTGCCAGATCAACCCTTGTCTTCTGTCTGTGTGCTTCCTGGGAAAACATGAGATTGCCGGGGAACACAGATTGTAGAGAGGAATGAAGCTGGGGACCAGCCTGTCTGGGCTCAGCATGGAACCAAGAGAACCACTGCAACATGGGAAAGAGTGAGTGGGTGAGCGCCCCCAGGGGGATTCATACTCTCCACAGGGACCTGTGCAAAACTGGGAATGGCAGAATCACCTTGGTTTCCCCCTAAACCCCCCTACCGCACTACAGACTGAGGTAGAATTCAGGCAGAAGTGGTACTGCTGGGTTGGAAGCTCTAGTGGGTGTGGCCCATCTGGCTATGAGAGGCAGGGGTGGATGGAGTTGGCCACCCTGCCATCCAGGTGTTTCCAGGGCAATAGGAGGCTGCACTTCTCAGCAAATTCAAGCAGAAGTAGGATTGCTGGTCTCTAGGCTGTAGCAGGCATGGCTTACCTGTCTGCTGGTGGTGGTGGTGGCTGGGGACGCTCACCCTGCCATCTGGGTATTTCCTGGGACAACAGGAAGCTCTGCCCTCTAGCTGAGTTCACATAGGAGTGGGAACACGGGTCCAAAACATCTAGCAGGCATTGTCTGCCTGGTTACCAGTGGCGGGAGTGGGTGGGGTTGCACACTCTGCTATCCAGGTATTTCCCGGGACAGCAAGAAGCTGTGCCCTGCATTCGAGTTCATATAGAAGCAGGGCCGCTGAGCTGGAAGCTCTGGTACCTGGTTACCAGTAGTGGGGTGGGTGGGGTCATGGGCTCTGCCTGCCATCCAGGTGTTTCCTGGACCAACAGGAAGCTATGCCATCTGGCTTAGTTCACACAGACGTGGGGCTGCTGGGCTGCAAGCTCTAGTAGGTATTGCCAGCCTGGCTACCAGTGGTGGGGGCAGGTGGGGACACCTGCCCTACTGTCCAGGTGTTTCCTAGGACAACAGGAGACTGCACCCCCCAGCTGAGTTCACACAAAAGTGGGACCACTGGGTTGCAAGCTCTAGCAAGTGTTGCCCACCGGGCTCCAAGTAGCAAAGGTGGGTTGAGTGGCTGGCTGAGAAGGGCTGAAGCAGGACTGCTGGGCTGGAAACTGGTGCCTAGCCCTGTCCAGCAAGGAGGGGTGGAGCAATTTTACTGCTTCCAGGTACTGCAACCGCAGCCTTTGTTGGGGCTGTAGTGCTGGTGCTGGTCTGCTCCAGGGCCCAAACCTTGTAGAGGTCCCCTTGCACTAAGGAGTTGCCCCTCAAAAATGTCTGACTGGCTTTCTGCCTCAGTCTAAAGTGTGGTAGCAGGGTGTTGGGGGAAGCCGGGGGGATTCTCCCATTCCCAGTCTTGCACAAGTCCTTGTAAACAGTGTGAATCCCCCTGGGGGCTCTCACCCACTCACCCTTTCTCATGTTGTAGTGGTTCTCCTGACTCCATGCTGAGCCCAGACAGGCTGGTCCCCAGCTTCATTCCTCTCTGCAATCTGTGTTCCCCTGCTGCCTTGATGGATCGAATGTTGTTTCTCAGATGGTTGGCCTGCAGGGTCAGTGTTCACTAGCCCTTTTGTTTTCTGTGAGATTGGTGTACATGAGCTGTTTCTAATTTGCCATCTTGGCCCCTCACCTATTTGTCTTTTTGAATGTCATATTAGTATGTCATTCTTAGTTGTTTTTCTAAGCCATATCACACTCCTTCCTACACTCACGCAGCTATCTTTTTTTTTTTTTTCCTGTGAACTCCTGTGCCTCTGACTGCTAATGTTCCTTTTTTAATCAGTGGCTGCTCTAGGATTTACGATATGCATTTTAGATAGCATGGACTATCTTCAAATAATGTTATGCCACTTTACATTAAAGGACCTAACAAGATTATGCTTTTATTTTCTCCCTCCTGTGCGTTGTGCTATTATTGTCATTTATTTTGCTTTTATAGATTTATAAACTCTACAATATAATTTATTTTTGCTTTAAATAGTCAATTATAGGCCAGGCGCGGTGGCTCACACCTGTAATTCCAGCACTTTGGGAGGCTGAGGCGGGCAGATCACCTGAGGTCAGGAGTTTGAGACAAGCCTGCCCAACATGGTGAAACCCTGTCTCTACTAAAAATACAAAAATTAGCTGGGCATGTTGGTGTGTACCTATAGTCCTGGCTACTTGGGAGGCTCAGGCAAGAGAATCTCTTGAACCCTGGAGGCGGAGGTTGCAGTGAGCCGAGATCGCACCACTGCACTCTAGCCTGGATTACAGAGTGAGTCTCTATCTCACAAAAGAAAAAAAAATAGTCAATTACATTTTATCCAGCATACATTTTTCTGTTTTTAGCAATCTCAAACTTATAGGAAAGTTGCAAACACAGTACAAAGAACATTTTTCCTGAATAATTTGAGAGTAAGTTGCCGACATGATGCCTCATCAACCATGAATATTATTGATGTATTTCCTATAAACAGGGCATGCTTTTACAGTTGACAATCAAAATCCTCCCAATTCAGGTTTCTTCAGTTGTCCCAAAATGTTCTAGCAAAAGGACCCTGTCCAGTTCATATGTTGCATTTGGTTGTCATGTCTCCTTGGCCTCCTTCAGTTTGGAATAGTTCCCCAATCTTTCTTTAATTTTCCTAACCTTGACATAAAGATTAGGGATGTTTTATTGTAGAATGTCTCTCAATTTGGACTTGTTTTATGTATAATATCTGCATGAGTAGACTACTGTTAGGTGTTTTTGTTAGAAAGATCATAGACATGGTCTCATGACATCATCTCAGTGGCACAGGACTTGGATTTGGGCTGTTCACTTCTTCTTGGGCTCCATCTATCACCTGCCTTGGGCTCCAATACCCCACAATAAATCATGCCTCCTCAATTTGCCTTCGTTTTCCCACTTGGGCTCTGATATTTCACTCTAGGCCATTCCTCCTTGGAGACACCCTCCTCACTTTTCTTGAGCTCCAAACTCTGAGCCAGGATGGCCCACTGATTGGATACCCTCCTTTCCACACTTGTTCTGATATACCTGCCCTGGGCCACTTTAGCTCCTCCCATACCCTTCATCTGGCATGGATGCCTACTCTGCTTGGCCCAACCTAATGACTTTAAGATTGAACTGTATGGGAAGGAGAAAGGAAAAGGGTAACAGAAGGGATTCAATTATTTTTTAGTGAAATTAAAACCCCAGAAAAACATATTTTATATTTCTCCACAAATTGTTCATTTTTGGTACTCTTTCTTTTTCTTTAGATCTGAGTTTTCATCTGGAGCTATTTTTCTTCAACATAAAGAACCTCCTTTAATATTTCTTGAAGCTCAAGTCTGTTATTGCTAGGTTTTCTCAGTTTCATTTTTCTGAAAAAGCATTTTGCCTTTATTTATAGAATTCTAGGCTGACAGGTTTTTTTTTTAAGTTTATTCATTCTATTTTAAGATACACTTCCATCATCCTCTGACTAGCATTGCTTTAAATTGGTTGGGGGCTAAATTTTTTTTCTGCTTTTGTAAGTAATGTGTCTTTTTTTCTTGTTGCTTTTAAGATTTCTGTCTTTATCATTGAGTTTTCAGCAGTTTGATTATGATGTGCCTTTATGTGATTTTCTTTATGCTTGTCCTATTTGGAGTTCATTGAGCTTCTTGGATCTGTGGGTTCATATTTTTAGCAAATTTAGAAAGTTTTCAGCCATTATTTCTTCAGCTATTTTTCTGTCTCCTTCCTCTTTTTGGGGACTCCAGTTATACAAATATTACATAACTTAGATAACTTAGTATTGTCCCATAGGTCATTGAGTTTCTGTTCATTTTTTGTTAGCCTTGTTTTTCTTTCTGTGCTTCATTTTGAATAGTGGTTATTGCTACTTCTTTAAGTTTAGTAATTTTTTAATGCAAGTGTCTGATACACTATTAGACTCTTCCAGTGAACTTTTAAATTACAGATATTGTATTCATCTCTTGAAGTTTCCTTTGGTTCATTTTTAAAATCCCACTTCCCTTCTTTTTAAGTTCATTTTTTTTCTTTATATCCTTGAACATTTTTATAATAGGTGTTTTAAAGAATCTGTTTACTAGTTCTGTTATCCTTGCAACTTCTCTGTGTTTCTATTTTTGGTTTCTCTCTTAGTTATGTGTCGTGTTTTCCTGCTTCTTTACAAATCTAGTATTTTTTTATTATATGTTGGATAATCTTATAGGTTATATTGTTGAGTGTCTAAATGTTGTCTTTCTTTGAAGAGAGTTGAATTTTGTTCTGATAGTCAATTTACTTGAAGATAAGTTTAATCTTTTCCATTTATATTTAAGCATTTTAAGGGAAAATCTAGAGTAACTTTCACGCTAAGGCTAGTTTATCTCTATCATGTGACATTTCTGGGTCTTTATTGAATGTCCCAAGTATTCAATGACACATCTCCAGTTTGGTTTGTTTTAACTTATAAATTTCTCAATCCTGTATGAACTGTACTAGTGACTCAGCTTACAGGTCCCTGGTATATGTTTTGTCCCTGGTAGATATTTTTTGTTCAGCTTCATGGTATCTCACTCTGTGCATACACAGCTTCGAATACAGTCAAAGACTCAAGAAGATCCATATGCGTATTTCTCAAGCTCTCATTCTGTGTAGCTCCCACTTTTCTGCCCTAAAATTCATTCCAGCCGCCTCAACAAACTTGAACTCCGAGATCTGTCTTCTTGGCTTAGTGAGACTATCTGGCATCCTTTCTTTCTTTCTTTTTTTTTTTTAAATTATACTTTAAGTTTTAGGGTACATGTGCACATCTGGCATCCTTTCTACCGTAAGTAGCTAATATACGTCCCCAAGTAGTAAACCTGGGCTATCATGGATCTTGTGTCATTTTTTTCCCCTTCTTTTGGAGATCACAATACTGTGCTGCCTTGTTATCCAACATCTAAAAGCAGTTGTTTCATATATTTTTTCCATTTTTTATATTTTATGTTGGGAAAGATGGCCTAGTACCAGTTACCTTGTAGGTGACTGTCTATAGTTTTCTGAACTTGCATGGTAGCCAACTTCAGCCATAATGGTTTCTGATTGTCCTTCTATGGGTTTCTTCTTCTTTTTTTTTTTTTTTTTTTTCCAGTTTCTTACAGAGTTTGTCTAAACTCTTATTCTGAACTGAATGTTGTGTCCCTTCAAAATTCACATGTTGAATTCCTAGTCCTCATTGTATTATATTTGAAGACAGGGCCTGTGGAGAGTTGATAAAAAATTCAATGAGGTTAAAAGGGTGGGTCTCTAATCCAATAGAACTGGTGCCTTTTTTAGAAGAGAGACACCAGAGCTCTCTCTGCGCCATATGAGGATGCAATGAGAAGGTGGCTTTCTGCAAATCAAGAAGAGGGCCCACAGCAAGAAATGAATTGACCAGTTTCTTTATTTTGGACTTCATAGCTTCCAGAACTGCGAGATATATTTCTTTTGATTAAGCAATCCAGTTTGTGGTGTTTTTTTTTTTTTTTTTTTAATGGCAGCCTAAGCAGACTAAAACAACTCTTTAATTTTCATCATGCTAAATCCCCCACTTCACTGCTCTTTGCCTTTACTTTCCATCCTTCTTCACTGAGAAAATATATGCCATCAGGTAGGAACTCCTTCAGCTTGCTTTCTTACCTCCTTCCTCAATCCTGTTTTTCTGATCTCCCTACCCTGTTTTCAGATGTACTTTCATCTGTACCTACTTTTGCTTCCTTTTCTGTTCTCAAGAAATTTTGCCTATATAATGTGTGGTATTTATATCAGATGCTTTTATTTAATTTCTGCCATAGGTAGAGATATTATTTACTTTTGGGCCATTATTAATATCAGTTCTGAGTAAATGAATTGTGGTTGACAGAAAGCTGTATAATTAACTTTAAATACAAGATTATTTGTCAATATAATTTTTGTTGCCTCTTAAGCAAGGTACTCAATTGTCGACCCATACTGAATCATACCTGGAGGTCTAGGACTATGTTCCTTGATTTACAGGCCTATGTAAAATATTTAGCAATTAAGTGAATATATCATAAGATTTAAGAAGTTAGCAAGTTATTTGAAGGAGTAACATCTCCAAACTGGCAGAGTAGAACCAATCTGGCTTCACTCTGCCCCTCAGAAAATGAGCACCAGGATTATCACCATCAGTATCCCAGAACTCAAGTCTGAGGCTGAGTTGATCCCTGGGTATACAAAGAAATGAAAAACTCTCAGCAGACAGTAAGAGAAATGGACTTCTCTGTGATGCACTCCTCTGATTTACAAGGGACCATGCAGAAAATTCCTCCGCAACTCAATTTCCACACTGGAAAAAGTGAAATTGAGGTAGCCAGCCAGCCTTCCCACTATCTTGAGTTTCTTTGCAGGAAAACTGTTCTTGTGAAGGAACAAGAAGCATAGTGAGTGCCTGTAGGGAGAAAAACCCCTGAGAGCAGTTAGAGACAAAGAGCAACCTCAGCCCTTGAAATTCTGCTCTTTATCTTAGCCAAAGGAGACACTAAGTCAGAGTGGCTGTTCAGCAGCACCATGCTCTAAGAGGCACACTGCATGGGTCCTCTGGGCACAAACCTCTAGCCAGTGTTCTTCTCACACAGTTGGAGTGTTCCCTCTGGGGCCTCCTCCACAAACCTATGATGGGCAACACTCTGAACGTTTGTGAGAACTGAGGCAAACCTGGATGGACTTACAGCACTATCTAGTGCTGAAAAGCAGGTAGCAATCTAGCATTAATGGAACTCAACAGGCAAACTGCAAAGAACCTCCAAGCAAACATATCTTAGAAAAAGCAAAACAAGCCAGACAGCAAAGACTGAAATAAATTACTAATTCTTCAGTGCCAAGCCACAGATACACATTCATAAAAACAGCAAACAGGGAACCATGATCTTCCCAAACAGACAAAGCAGGGAGCTAGTGATTAATATTAATAAGATGGTAATGTGTGAGTTTTCACACTGAGAATTCAAAATAACAGTTCTAAGAAAACTCAGTGACCTCCAAGATAACACACAAAAGCAGTTTATAAATTTATCAGATAAATTTAACAAGGATATTAAAAATTTTTTAGTGTTTTAAAAACTCAAACAGAAGAGATGGGCATGGTGGCTCAGGCCTGTAATCCCAGCACTTTAGGAGGCCAAGGTGGGTGGATTACCTTAGGTCAGAAGTTTGAGACCAGCCTGGCCAACATGGTAAAACCCCATCTCTACTAAATAAAAAAAATAGCCAGGTGTTACACACGCCTGTAATCCCAGCTACTTAGGAGGCTGAGGTACAAGAATCACTTGGACCCAGGAGGTGGAGGTTGCAGTGAGCCGAGATTGTGCCACTGCATTCCAGTCTGGGCCACAGAGTGAGACTGTCTCAAAACAAACAAAAATGGCCAGATGCAGGGACTTATGCCTGTAATCCCAGCACTTTGGGAGGCCGAGGCGGGCGGATCACAAGGTCAAGAGTTTGAGACCAGCCTCACCAACATGGTGAAACCCTGTCTCTACTAAAAATAGAAAAATTAGCCAGGTATGGTGGTGTGTACCTTTAATCCCAGCTACTCAGGAGGCTGAGGCAGGAGAATTGCTTGAACCCAGGAGGCAGAGGTTGCAGTGAGCCAAGATCACACCACTGCACTCCAGCCTGGGCAACAGAGTGAGACTCCATCTCAAAAAAAAAAAAAACCCTAAAACAACAACAACAACAACAACAACAACTACACTTAAACAGAAATCCTGGAACTGCGAAATGCATTTGCTGCACTAAAAACTTCATTAGAAGCTCTCAATAGCAGAATGGATCAAGCAGAGAAAAGAATCAGTGATTTCAAAGACAGGCAATGTGAAAATATGCAAAGGAGAAAAAAGAAAAAGAATGAAAAGGAATGAAGAATGCCTACAAGATATAGAGAATAACCTTTAAAGAGCAAATCTAAGAGCGGTTGGCATTCAAAGGGAGTTGGGAAAGAGCAACGGTTAGAAAGATTATTTAAAGAAATCATAACAGAAAACTTTTCAAACCTAGAGGAAGATATAAATATCCAAGTGAGGAAGGTCAGAGATCACCAAATAGATTCAACCCAATTACCCAATTAAGACTACCCCAAGGCATGTAATAAACTCATAAAGGTCAAGGTCAAAGAGGATTGTAAAAGCAGCAAGAAAAAAGAAGGAAATAACACATAAAGGAGGTCTGATTTGTCTGGAAACAGCAAACAGTGGAAACCTTGTAGACCAGGAGGGAGTGGCACAACATATTCAAATTGCTGAAGGAAAAAACTGCTAAATGAGAATACTGCATTCAACAAAAGCTTTCTTTCAAACCTGTAGGAGAGATAGTCTTTCCCAAACAAAAGCTTAGAGAATTCATTGACACCAAAGGCTTCTTAACAGGAAATGCTAAAGGAAGTTCTTCAATCTGAAAGAAAAGGACACGAATGTGCAAAAAGAAAACAGTTGAAGGTATAGAACTCACTGGCAAAAGTAAGTATTCAGACAAATTCAAAATCTTCTAATACTGTGTCATGGTGTGTAATCCACTCATCTCTAGTATGAAGCCTAAAAAATCTATTGAAAATAATAACTATAGCAACTTGTTAAGATATAGACAACATAAAAATACGTGAATTCAGACAATAAAAAGTCAAAATATGTGGTAGATTGAGTTAAGGTGTAGGGTTTTAAAGTTTTTCCTTTGTTTGTGATCAAAGTTCAGTTGTAATCTGTTTAAAATAACTTGCTATTTCTATAAGATGTTTTTGGTAATTCTCATTGTAACTACAAAACTAAAACCTATAATAGATACACTAAAAATAAATAAATAGATACACTAAAAAAGGAAGAAAGGAGAGACCAGTTTGGCCAACAGAGCAAGACTCTGACTCTATTTTTTCAATTAAAAAAAGTTGAATGAATTTTTTAAAAAAATAAAAAACCAAAGTTGCTTTTGTTGTTTATTTCTAGTTTTATTCCATTGTGATCAGAAAAGATACTTGATACAATGTCAACTTTTTGAATTTGTTGAGACTTGATTTATGTCCTAATTTATGGTCTATCCTGGAGAATGCTTCACATGCTAGAGAAAACATTGTATATTCTCCAGTAGTGAGATGAAATGTTCTGTAAATGTCAGTTAGGTCCATTGGTCTAGGGCGTAATACACTCCAATGTTGCTTTGTTGGATTTTCTGTCTGCATGATTTGTCCATCACTGATCTATTAATGTTTGCTTTACATATTTGAGTGTTCCAATATTGGGTGCATATATATTTACAATTGTTATATCTTCTTACTGAGTTGATTCCTTTATCATTATAGAGTGACCTTCTTTGTCACTTTTTACAGTCTTTGACTTGAATCTATTATATCTGATATAAGCATAGCTACTCCTGCTCTTTTTTGGTTTCCAATTACTTGATATATTGTTTCGTTGTTGCTGTTGTTTTTGGACAGGGTCTCACTCTGTTACCCAGGCTGGAGTGCAGTGGCACGATCATGGCTCACTGAAGCCTCAACCTCCTGGGATAAAGCAATCCTCCCATGTCAACCTCCTGAGTAGCTGGGACTATAGGCACATCCCACCACACCCAGTTACTTTTTTGTTGTTGTTTTTTTTGGTATTTTTTTTTTTGTAGAGGCAAGGTTTCACCATGTTGCCCAGGCTGGTCTCAAACTCCCAGGTTCAAGTGATCCACCTGCCTCAGCATCCCAAAGTGCTAGGGTTACAGGCTTGAGCCACAATGCCTGGACTGGAATATCTTTTCCTATCACTTCACCTTCAGTCTATATGTGCCTATATGTGAAATGGGTTTCTTGTAGGCAGTATATATCTGGGTCTTTAAAACAAAAATCTATTTGCCACTCATTGTCTTTTAATTGGAGAATTTAGTCCATTTATATTAAATGTTATTATTGATAGGTGTGATGGTTAATATTAGGTGTCAACTTGACTGGATTGAGGGATGCCTAGATGACTGGTAAACTATTGTTTCTGATTGTGTTTGTGAGGGTGTTGTCAGGGGAGATTTTTGATTCAGTGGACTGGGTGAGGAAGACCCACCCTCATTGTGGGCCCCATCCTATTGGCTGCCAGCACAGCTAGAACAAAGCAGGCAGAAGGAGGTGGGATAAATTTGCTTGCTGCATCTTGTGGTTCTCTTTTTTCTTCCCTGCTGGACACTTGCTTCCTCTCTTCCTGCCCTTGGACATCAGACTCCAGGTTCTTTGGCCTTTGGACTTTCACCAGTGGCTTCCTGGGGGCTCTTGGGCTTTTGGCCACAGACTGAAGGCTGTAATGTCAGATCCCCTAGTTTTGAGGCTTGTGGACTTGAACTGAGCCACTATTAGCTTCTCTCTTTCCCCAGCTTGCAGATAGCCTATTGTGGGACTTCACTTTGTAATCATGAGAGCCAATTCTCCCTAATAAACTCCCTTTTATATATCCATATATTCTATTGGTTCTGTCCCACTGGAGAGCCCTAACTAATACAATAGGTAAGGACTGACTACTGCCATTCTGTTACTTGTCTTCTGGTTGTTTTGAAATTCCTCTCCTTTCTTCCTTTTTTACTGTCTTCCTTCATGCTTTTTCTGAATACTTACTTTTCTCTGGTGGTAATGTTTTAATTCATTGCTCTTTATTTTTAGTGTTAGCAATCCTCCTGCTTTGGCCTTTCAAAGTGTTGGGATTGGATTACAGGTGTGAGCCGCCATGCCCAGCCTAAACATGACTTTGGAAACTATACAAACACATGGATATTAATAACATACTCCTGAGTAATTAATAGGTCAGTGAAGAAATTAAGATGAAAATTTTTAAATATCTTAAGTTAAAAAATGAAAATAAAAACACACCAAAACAACATACCAAAATCTATGGGATACAGCAAAATCAGAACTAAGAGGAAAGTTTATAGCAATAAATGCCTATATCAAAAAATAGAAGCATTTTAAATAATGATGCACCTCAAGAAACTAGAAAAGAAGAACAAACCAAACCCCAAATTAGTAAAAGACAGGAAATAATAAAGATCAGGGCAGAAATAAATTAAGACTGAAAAAATGCAAATGATCAACACAACAGAAAGTTGTTTTTTTGAAAAGGTAAAAATGGACAAAACTTTAGTTAGACTAAGAAAAAAAGAAGACTCAAATAAAATCAGAGACAAAACATGAGACATTGCAACTGATACCATAGAAATACCAAGGATCATTAGAGACTATTGTGAACATCTGTGCAAACAAATTGCAAAACATAGAAGAAATGGTTACATTCCTAGATACATGCAGCCTATCAAGATTGAACCATGAAGAAATAGAAAGCCCAAACAGACCCATAGCAAGTAATGAGATTAAAGCAGTAATATAAAGTGACCCATTAAAGGAAAGCCAGATCTGATGGCTTCACTGCTGACTTCTACCAAATATTTAAAGAATAGTTAATACCAATTCCATTGAAACTATTCCAAGAAATTGAAGAGAAGGGAATATTTTCAAACTTACTCTATGAGGCCAGCATTACCCTGATACCAGAACCAGACAAGGACACAACATAAGAAGAAAACCACAGGCTAATATCCTTGATTAGCATAGATGGAAAAATCTTCAACAAAATACTAGCAAATGGAATACAACAACATGGCAAAAATTATCATTCTCCATGATCAAGTGGAATTCATCCCAGGGATGCAAAGATGGTTCAACATACACAAATAAATAAACATGATACATCTCGTTAACAAAATCAAAGACAACCGTATGATCATTTCAATAGATGCTGAAAAAGCATTTAATAAAATTCAACATGCTTTTATGATTTAAAAAAAAAAAAAACCCTCAACAAAGTGGGTATAAAAGGGGCCAGGCGTGATGGCTCATGCCTGTAATCCCAGCACTTTGGGAGGCCAAGGCGGGTGGATCATGAGGTCAGGAGATTGAGACCATCCTGGCTAACATGGTGAAACCCCGTCTCCACTAAAATTACAAAAAATTAGCTGGTCGTGGTGGCAGGCACCTGTAGTCCCAGCTACTTGGGAGGCTGAGGCAGGAGAATGGCGTGAACCCATGAGGCGGAGTTTGCAGTGAGCTGAGATTGTACCACTGCACTCTAGCCTGGGCGACAGAGCGAGACTCCGTCTCAGGAAAAAAAAAAAAAAAAAGTGGGTATAGAAGAAATAAACCTGAAAAAATAAAGACTGTATATGGTGAACCCACAACCAACATCATACTGAATGAAGAAAAATTGAAAGCCTTTCCTCTAAGATAAGCAATAAGGCAAGGATGCTCACTTTCACCACCTTTATTCAACATAGTAGCCAGAGTCCTAGCCAGAGCAATTACACGAAAGAAAGAAAGGGTATCCACATTGGGAACGAGGAAGTCAAATTATTCTTGTTCATAGAGGACATGATATTATATTTTTAATTTTAATTATTATTATTATTATTTTCTTTGTAGAGATGGAGTTTTGTCATGTCGCCCAAGCCGGTCTCGAACTCTTGGGCTCAAACAATTCTCCTGCCTCAGCCTCCCAAAATGCTGGGATTACAGGCAGGAACCACTGCGCCCAACCTAATATTGTATTTAGAAAAACATAAAGACTCCACCAAAAAACTGTTAGAACTGATAATCAAATTCAGTAAAGTTGCAGGATAAAAAAATCAGCATATTAAAATCAGTAGCATTTATATATGCCAACGGCAAGTAATTTTGAAAAGAAATCAAGAAAGCAATCCCATTTACAATAGTTGCAAAAAATATAAAATATCTATGAATAAATTTAACCAAAGAAGTGAAAGATCACTAGAAGGAAGACTGAAACACTGATGAAAGAAGTTGAAGAGAACACACAAAAAATGGAAAGATAGCCCATGCTCATGGATTAGAAAACAATCAACAAAGTGAAGAGGCCACCAACGGAATAGGAGAAAATATTTGCAAACTGCCCATCTGAAAAGAGATTAATAACTCAAATATATAAGGAACTTATTAGCAAAGAGAACAAATAATTTTATTTTGAAATAGGCAAAAGATCTGAATAGACATTTCTCAAAAAATGACATACAAATGGCCAAAAAGTATATGAAAACATGTTCAACATCACGAATCATCAGGGAAATGCATACCAAAAGCACAATGAGATATCATCTGTTATCAAAAATACAAAAAATAACATGCTTATTAGGATGCAGAGAAAGGGGAACATTCATACACTGTTGGTGGGAGTGTAAATTAGTACAGTGATATGGAAGACAACGTGGAGGTTCCTAACAAAACTGAAAATAGAACTACCGTATGATCCAGCAATCTCACTGCTGAGTATAAATCCAAAAGAAAGAAAATCAGCATACCAAAGATATCTCACTCCCATGTTTATTGCAGCACTATTTACAATGACCAAGAGTATCTGTCACCCTAAGTGTTCATCAGTAGGTGAATGGATAAAGAAAATGTGGTATATGTACACAGTGGAATATGATTAGGCATAAAAAGAAGGAAATTCTGTCATTTGCAGCAATATGGATGGAACTGAAGGTCATGTTAAGTGAAATAAGCCAGGCACAGAAAGACAAATATCACATGTTATCACTCATTGTGGGAGCTAAAAAAGTGGATCTCATGGAGGTGGAGGATATATTGGTGGTTACCAGAGTCTGGGAAAGGTAGGGAGTATGGGGGGATAGAGAGTGGTTAGTTAATGGGAACAAGAATACAGTTAGATAGAAAGAATAAGAATTAGTGTTTGATAGTAAAGTTGGGTGACTATAGTTAATAATTTATTGTATATTTTAAAATAGCTAGAAGAGGCTGGGCGCGGTGGCTCACGCCTGTAATCCCAGCACTTTGGGAGGCCGAGGCAGGCGGATCACAAGGTCAGGAGATCGAGACCACGGTGAAACCCCGTCTCTACTAAAAAATACAAAAAATTAGCCGGGCGCGGTGGCGGGCGCCTGTAGTCCCAGCTACTCAGGAGGCTGAGGCAGGAGAATGGCGTGAACCCGGGAGGCGGAGCTTGCAGTGAGCTGAGATCGCGCCACTGCACTCCGACAGAGCAAGACTCTCTCCAAAAAAAAAAAAAAAAAAAAAGCTAGAAGAGAAGAATTGGAGTCTTCCCATAAAAAGGTAAATGTTGGAGGTGATTAATATCCCAGTTACCCTGATTTGATCATTACACATTCTATGCATGTATTAAAATATCACATGTACCCTCAAAATATGTACAACTATTATGTATCAATTTTAAAAAAGAAATTACTTCCTGGTGTTCTAATCCAATGTTAAGAAAGATGGTGCAAATCTATAATAAAAGCATGAATGTTTTCCTCAGGCCATTCATTTTGTATCTGAAAGTCAAATCTCTAAGCAGTTATTGATGAATAGACAAAAATGGCAAGCTTTCAATAACTATAAAAATATTCTAGTGCTGGTTGGACAGAAGAATAAAGGGATAAGGTTTTGGAAAATCTTAAGGCTTCATGTTTTTTATGAACACATCATCTTTCTTTTCATGGATCTCTCGGTCTAGTTATTCTCAAATATATCAGTGAGCACTGTCTTCAACTACCAATGTAAGAAAATATAACCAATGGTAAGACTTAAAGAAATAAGGGCTATTTGTTTCATATTACACAATGTGCAGAGAAAGGCAGTCCAAGGCTGGTCATCCACAACCAATGAAAATGAAGTCTTGTTAGTCCACAGTCCTTAGGATATTCTTGCTTGTCTTATGATTGCAATATGTCTGCTCCACCTCCAGCCTCATGTTCATTTACGAAGCCAGAGAGGGGAAAAAGCACAGTGGTAAAGGCAAGATGTTTGTTGATTTGTTTAGAGGAAATCCAAAGTTTCCCCAAATTCCCACAGTTGAGAATTTCATTGATGTGTTTTAGGTTAGAACTTTGTCACAAGGCCATGTTAAACTGCTAGGGAGGAGAGGACTTTGGGTGGAGTTTGAATGAGGTAATCGGTATAGTCTGTCTCACTGAATGTGGATTTGAACTGCCTGTCATCAGTATTTAAAAGGGAATTTTTCCTTGCCAGAAAAGATGTTGTTTGAGTTGCAGTAAAAAGGCAAAACAACAACAAAGGAACAATCACAGCAGATAAGAAGTAAGCAAGTGTTTGATAAGTCATTATATCAGTGCTGCAAAGGAACTCTGGTCTAATGCTCTTTCCTATCCCAGACCCCTGTGGTGAATAACTCAGAGACCAAAAAAGCCAACTACTGAAGAACCACAGCACCCACAGTCAGCAAATCATTTCATAATGGGATCCAGGGCCTAGAAAAGCTTGTATGTGGAAACAGCAACCATTGTGACAAACTATGAACTTACATATTTTCAGCAATCTTTTAGTTTGACAATATATTGATTAAAAGTCCAGGCTCACGACTCAGAGAGAACTGGGTTTATATCCAGTCTCAACTATTTACTAGCAAGATGACCTTGGGCAATTTCAGCCCTCTTGGCCTTTGATCTTTAAAACTACCTCACCCCCATTTTCCTACCAAACCCTAAACTAATAAAGAGTTTGGATTAATGTTAAGTTTTAGGTTCACTTTGGGAAAACCATTTCAGAATACGGGAAATGTGTAGAATTGCTGGGGAATGTTGCTCAGGACAGTGGAAATCATTGCCAGTTTTTGCATTTTATATATATATATTTTTTATTTTATTTTATTTTTATTATACTTTAAGTTCTAGGGTACATGTGCATAACGTGCAGGTTTGTTACATATGTATACTTGTGCCATGTTGGTGTGCTGCACCCATCAACTCGTCAGCACCCATCAACTCGTCATTTATATCAGGTATAACTCCCAATGCAATCCCTCCCCCCTCCCCCCTCCCCATGATAGGCCCCGGTGTGTGATGTTCCCCTTCCCGAGTCCAAGTGATCTCATTGTTCCCACCTATGAGCAAGAACATGCGGTGTTTGGTTTTCTGTTCTTGTGATAGTTTGCTAAGAATGATGGTTTCCAGCTGCATCCATGTCCCTACAAAGGACACAAACTCATCCTTTTTTATGGCTGCATAGTATTCCATGGTGTATATGTGCCACATTTTCTTTCCTTTTTTTTTTTTTTTGAGACACAGTCTCGCTCTGTTGCCCAGGCTGGAGTGCAGTGGCCGAATCTCAGCTCACTGCAAGCTCCGCCTCCTGGGTTCACGCCATTCTCCTGCCTCAGCCTCCCGAGTAGCTGGGACTACAGGCGCCCGCCACCTCGCCCAGCTAGTTTTTTATATTTTTTTTAGTAGAGACGGGGTTTCACCATGTTAGCCAGGATGGTCTTGATCTCCTGACCTCATGATCCGCCCGTCTCGGCCTCCCAAAGTGCTGGGATTACAGGCTTGAGCCACCGCGCCTGGCACATTTTCTTAATCCAGTCTGTCACTGATGGACATTTGGGTTGATTCCAAGTCTTTGCTATTGTGAATAGTGCCGCAATAAACATACATGTGCATGTGTCTTTATAGCAGCATGATTTATAATCCTTTGGGTATATACCCAGCAATGGGATGGCTGGGTCATATGGTACATCTAGTTCTAGATCTTTGAGGAATCGCCATACTGTTTTCCATAATGGTTGAACTAGTTTACAATCCCACCAACAGTGTAAAAGTGTTCCTATTTCTCCACATCCTCTCCAGCACCTGTTGTTTCCTGACTTTTTAATGATTGCCATTCTAACTGGTGTGAGATGGTATCTCATTGTGGTTTTCATTTGCATTTCTCTGATGGCCAGTGATGATGAGCATTTTTTCATGTGTCTGTTGGCTGTATGAATGTCTTCTTTTGAGAACTGTCTGTTCATATCCTTTGCCCACTTTTTGATGGGGTTGCTTGTTTTTTTCTTGTAAATTTGTTTGAGTTCTTTGTAGGTTCTGGATATTAGCCCTTTGTCAGATGAGTAGATTGCAAACATTTTCTCCCATTCTGTAGGTTGCCTGTTCACTCTGATGGTAGTTTCTTTTGCTGTGCAGAAGCTGTTTAGTTTAATTAGATACCAGTTGTCAATTTTGGCTTTTGTTGCCGTTGCTTTTGGTGTTTTAGACATGAAGTCCTTGCCCATGCCTATGTCCTGAATGGTATCACCTAGGTTTTCTTCTAGGGTTTTTATGGTATTAGGTCTAACATTTAAGTCTCTAATCCATTTTGAATTAATTCTCATATAAGGAGTAAGGAAAGGATTTCCAGTTTCAGCTTTCTACTTATGGCTAGCCAATTTTCCCAGCACCATTTATTAAATAGGGAATCCTTTCCCCATTTCTTGTTTCTCTTAGGTTTGTCAAAGATCAGATGGCTGTAGATGTGTGGTATTATTTCTGAGGACTCTGTTCTGTTCCATTGGTGTATATCTCTGTTTTGGTACCAGTACCATGCTGTTTTGGTTACTGTATCCTTGTAGTATAGTTTGAAGTCAGGTAGTGTGATGCCTCCAGCTTTGTTCTTTTGACTTAGGATTGTCTTGGAGATGCGGGCTCTTTTTTGGTTCCATATGAACTTTAAAGCAGTTTTTTCCAATTCTGTGAAGAAACTCATTGGTAGCTTGATGGGGATGGCATTGAATCTATAAATAACCTTGGGCAGTATGGTCATTTTCATGATATTGGTTCTTCCTATCCATGAGCATGGTATGTTCTTCCATTTGTTTGTGTCCTCTTTTATTTCACTGAGCAGTGCTTTGTAGTTCTCCTTGAAGAGGTCCTTTACATCCCTTGTCAGTTGGATTCCTAGATATTTTATTCTCTTTGAAGCAATTGTGAATGGAAGTTCTTCATGATTTGGCTCTCTGTCTGTTACTGGTGTATAAGAATGCTTGTGATTTTAGCACATTAATTTTGTATCCTGAGACTTTGCTGAAGTTGCTTATCAGCTTAAGGAGATTTTGGGCTGAGACAATGGGGTTTTCTAAATATACAATCATGTCATCTGCAAAGAGGGACAATTTGACTTCTTCTTTTCCTAACTGAATACCCTTGATTTCTTTCTCTTGCCTGATTGCCCTAGCCAGAACTTCCAACACTATGTTGAATAGGAGTGGTGAGAGAGGGCATCCCTATCTTGTGCCAGTTTTCAAAGGGAATTTTTCCAGTTTTTGCCCATTCAGTATGATATTGGCTGTGGGTTTGCCATAAATAGCTCTTATGATTTTGAGGTACGTTCCATCAATACCGAATTTATTGAGCGTTTTTAGCATGAAGGGCTGTTGAATTTTGTCAAAGGCCTTTTCTGCATCTATTGAGATAATCATGTGGTTCTTGTCTTTGGTTCTGTTTATATGCTGGATTATGTTTATTGATTTGCGAATATTGAACCAGCCTTGCATCCCAGGGATGAATCCCACTTGATCATGGTGCATAAGCTTTTTGATGTGCTGCTGGATCGGGTTTGCCAGTATTTTATTGAGGATTTTTGCATCGATGTTCATCAGGGATATTGGTCTAAAATTCTCTTTTTTTGTTGTGTCTCTGCCAGGCTTTGGTATCAGGATGATGTTGGCCTCATAAAATGAGTTAGGGAGGATTCCCTCTTTTTCTATTGATTGAAGTAGTTTCAGAAGGAATGGTACCAGCTCCTTCTTGTACCTCTGGTAGAATTCAGCTGTGAATCCATCTGGTCCTGGACTTTTTTTGGTTGGTTGGCTATTAATTATTGCCTCAATTTCAGAGCCTGCTATTGGTCTATTCAGGGATTCAACTTCTTCCTGGTTTAGTCTTGGAAGAGTGTAAGCGTCCAGGAAACTATCCATTTCTTCTAGATTTTCTAGTTTATTTGCATAGAGGTGTTTATAGTATTCTCTGATGGTAGTTTGTAGTTCTGTGGGGGTCGGTGGTGATATCCCCTTTATCATTTTTTATTGCGTCTATTTGATTCTTCTCTCTTTTCTTCTTTATTAGTCTTGCTAGCGGTCTGTCAATTTTGTTGATCTTTTCAAAAAACCAACTCCTGGATTCATTGATTTTTTGGAGGGTTTTTTATGTCTCTATCTCCTTCAGTTCTGCTCTGATCTTAGTTATTTCTTGCCTTCTGCTAGCTATCGAATATGTTTGCTCTTGCTTCTCTAGTTCTTTTAATTGTGATGTTAGAGTGTCAATTTTAGATCTTTCCTGCTTTCTCTTGTGGGCGTTTAGTGCTATAAATTTCCCTCTACACACTGCTTTAAATGTGTCCCAGAGATTCTGGTATGTTGTATCTTTGTTCTCATTGGTTTCAAAGAACATCTTGATTTCTGCCTTCATTTCGTTATGTACCCAGTAGTCATTCAGGAGCAGGTAGTTCAGTTTCCATGTAGTTGAGCGGTTTTGATTGAGTTTCTTAGTCCTGAGTTCTAGTTTGATTGCACTGTGGTCTGAGAGACAGTTTGTTATAGTTTCTGTTCTTGTACATTTGCTGAGGAGTGCTTTACTTCCAATTATGTGGTCAATTTTGGAATAAGTGTGATGTGGTGCTGAGAAGAATGTATATTCTGTTGATTTGGGGTGGAGAGTTCTATAGATGTCTATTAGGTCTGCTTGCTGCAGAGATGAGTTCAATTCCTGGGTATCTTTGTTAACTTTCTGTCTCGTTGATCAGTCTAATGTTGACAGTGGAGTGTTGAAGTCTCCCATTATTATTGTATGGGAGTCTGTGTCTCTTTGTAAGTCTCTAAGGACTTGCTTTATGAATCTGGGTGCTCCTGTATTGGGTGCATATACATTTAGGATAGTTATCTCTTCCTGTTGAATTGATCCCTTTACCATTATGTAATGGCCTTCTTTGTCTCTTTTGATCTTTGATGGTTTAAAGTCTATTTTATCAGAGACTAGTATTGCAACCCCTTCTTTTTTTTGTTCTCCATTTGCTTTGTAAATCTTCCTCTATCCCTTTATTTTGAGCCCATGTATGTCTCTGCATGTGAGATGGGTCTCCTGAATACAGCAGACTGATGGGTCTTGACTCTTTATCCAGTTTGCCAGTCTGTGTCTTTTAATTGGAGCATTTAGTCCATTTGCATTTAAGGTTAAGATTGTTATGTGTGAACTTGATCCTGCCATTATGATATTAACTGGTTATTTTGCTCGTTAGTTGACAGTTTTTGCATTTTAAAGATTACTTTCTGCTATGGTGTTATGGATTATGACTATGCTTTTATTTATTTATTTATTTATTTATTTATTTAGAGACAGAGTCTCCCTCTGTTGCCAGGCTGGAGTGTAGTGCGCCATCTCGGCTCACTGCAACCTCCGCATCCTGGAATCAAGTGATTCTCCTGCCTCAGCCTCCTGAGTAGCTGGAACTACAGGAGCACGCCACCATGCCTGGCTAATTTTTGTATTTTTAGTAGAGACAGGGTTTCACCATGTTGGCCAGGCTGGTCTTAATCTCTTGACCTTGTGATCTGCCTGCCTCAGCCTTCCAGAGTGCTGGGATTACAGGCGTCAGCCACTGTGCCCAGCTTATTTTATTTTTATTTTTATTTTTATTTTTGAGGTGGAGTCTCACTCTGTTGCCCAGGTTGGAGCGCAGTGGTGTAATCTCAGCTCACTGCAAGCTCTGCCTGCCGGGTTCACACCATTCTCCTGCCCTCAGCCTCCCGAGTAGCTGGGACTACAGGCACCTGCCTCCACACCCGGCTAATTTTTTGTGTTTTTAGTAGAGACGGGGTTTCTCCGTGTTAGCCAGAATGGTCTTGATCTCCTGACCTCTTGATCTGCCCACCTTGGGCTCCCAAAGTGCTGGGATTATGGGCATGAGCCACCGTGCCCAGCTGACTATGCTTTTAATGCCTTCTTTCACCCCGCTTCCCCCATGCTCATGGGAAGTAAAATAGAGCCCTTTGGGGCCCAGATTTATAAAGTCTAGCAGAGTGCTCAAACCATAGCATGATCAAGCTAGAAGAGAGCTTAGAGATGTTTGTGCTAAGCTTTTCCCTTTTACAAGAGGGACAGCTGTGAATCTGATAAATTTTATGTACGAATCTGAAAGAGCCAAGCTCTCAAGATGAATTTTGAGTACCTAACTGGGCTGAAATTCAGCAGTCAAGTGGCCATTTGCTGACTAGAGCTCACACACATACTCTGAGTTCCCAGAAAACCTACACATCTGCTTAACTTTGGGTTGTCATAGCTAACAGTTTCTGTCCACATGGCTTGAACCAACCAATAGAGTGTAGCCTTCCCTGACCAATCAGAAGTCAGCAGCATTGACTAATCAGAACTCAGCAAGTGTCAACCAATCAGAACTAAGCCAATTTGAGTCGTGTATTTGCCTAAGAGAACCTGAGTGGAAAGCTGGGTGGGAACTTTCACTATAAAAGTGAAACCCTCCTTTTGTTTTCTGGAATGTGTCTTCTGTTTCCACTGAAGGCTGTGTCTTTCCTGTTTGCAAACTGTTCACTGGAATAAAGTCTCTCTTCTATAAATTCCTTTTCAGATAACTTTTTTCATATCCCCAAAGTCAGACAATTACAAAACTGGGGGCAGGGCCTGGTTTTTCTGTGTCCTTGGCTAAGCTTATAGCCTCTATATCTTTCTTTTTTTTTCCCCTCGGAGAATTCTAAAGAAATAGAATATATATTAATATTTCATTAGTGAGACAGAAAGCAATAATTAAGAATATTATACATCTGTTTAGTTGTCCTGTCCTTAAAAACACAATGATAACTTTTTTAAAGTTACTAAATCTTGATATGACAGAAGAAAAATCCAGTATTATTTTTATAGGTATCCTCCTCAAAATTTCCCCAAATAATGTGCAGAATGTTCATTAAAAATGCACAATAAGAGATTTATATAATAGCATATAAACATAGAAGTTAATTATTCTAAGACTAATATCTTGAATGGTTGGGTTTGTTAGGCTTATTAGTGTATAATAGATTTGCAAAGTTAATTTTTTAAATCATACTTTTTAAATGGCATTTAATCTGTGGTTCACTAACTCTCAGGGACTTGAGAAGGAAAGGTGTGAAAACAAAAATGTAATGTGAATTTGGTCTGAACCTTATTTAAAATGTTTAGAAGTGTTTTTTAAATAAATTGAGGTTTTTTTATATATACAGGCTGTTTAATGTTTTGAAGGCATAATTGAAACCAGCAATTTGGATTGGGATACAATTTGAACTTACTTGGAATACACATAACAAACTGTAGTCTTGCATTTTAGGTTCAGTTACATCAACTCATGAAAACAAGGCAGGTTCTGTTTTGCAACCATTTTTCTTAGTATCATTTACCCGTTAGGAAATGCTGCTTAGTTAGCAGATGGTAGGGCTCATACACTATCAGTCAAACTGTTGGCCAAACTTAGAGCTAGTGGGAGGGTTGGCAAAGACTGCTTTCCGTGAAAGTACAAGTTTTTTTTTTTGTTTTTCCTTCTGTGTAGTTTGGCAAGCAACACAGAGAAAAGCCTTATGCTGATGAATTTGGAAACTCTAAATAATATAGTTAAGTAATGCAGTTGTCTTAATAATGTAAGTATTGCTTTAGGGTTGTCTTCATTTTAAACAACTATGACTTCTTGTTTGTAAAAGATATATGTCATGTGGACTTGCAAACGGTTATAAAATCACCTTCAGATTTTACTGTGTTGATGACTCATTTTCTCACTTGGGGAAGAAAAGAAACCTGGATAGCTATTAAAACTAGTACCATGTTGTAAAAGAGCCAGATGGTTCAGGCCTGTTTGATTAAATTACTTGGAATTACTTGTAAAACAAAAGAATATTCTCAGTGACTTTTCAGATCTGTGTTTTGATAACCTCAGGGGTCAGTCTGACCTTATTTCACCAATGCAGACAGTGGTTCCAGGTTTCATAGCTATGTACTGTGTGAACTTCAGATAAGGAAAGGTTCCACAGCCACATTGCTCTATCAAGGAACTATGCAGATGTTGGCTCAAGTTGTGGTGTGGGTGAAAAAGCAAATGAAACAAAACATCTAGAAGTCAGTTTGGGAACAGTTTATTTTTGGTGGAATATGCTCTACCCATAGACCTCACTTTCATCACTTTAGTCTTCATCGCTGTCTCTGTTAAAGTGTTTACAGGCTGGGCGTGGTGGCTCATGCCTGTAATCCCAACACTTTGGGAGGCGGAGGCAGGTGGATCGCTTGGGTCCAGAAGTTCGAGACAAGCCTGGCAACATGACAAAACCCTGTCTCTATGAAAAATACAAAAATTAACCAGACGTGGTGACATATGTCTTGTAGTCCCAGCTACTCAAGAGGCTGAGGTGGGAGGATTGCTTAAGTCTTGGGAGGTTGAGGCTGCAGTGAGCTGTGACCGTGCCACTGTACTCCAGCCTGAGTGACAGAGTGAGACCCCATCCCCCTCCCAAAAAGGGAAAAAAGTTTACAAGTGATTTTGATCTAAAGTTTTCATGACTTTTAAATTGCAGAAGCAGTTCTATTAATTTTAGCAGGACCACCCTTGAAAAATGATCTAGCATATGAAAGACCAGAAACTACACCACAGTAAGAGGCAGCCACATGGAAATGGAGAGAATGTGCCCTGGAGTCTGGGTAGTCGCTTCTGTCATTAGCTGTGTGACAGCTGTGGCTGGGCATGCTGCTTAATCTTTTTGTTTCTAAATTGTCTCATTTGTAAAAAGGAGATGATAGAGAATTTAAATTGGGAGTAACAAGATGTTTTTGGAAAGGTGGGTTGTGTCTGTGTTGTTGAGGCCTTGAGTATCCACTTAGGAGATGGGTTTTAACCAGTAGGCAATGAGGGACCATGCAAGCCAATAACATGATGGCAGACTTAAAAAGCTGTTCTTTTTCCCCCTTTGCTGTTCTTCCTTCACCCTGCCCCTTCCCTGGGTGGATCAAGGGTGTCGGATGAAGTCTGGAGGTAGACGGATTTCTGTAAGAGCACTGGGATATTATCAGTGGGAAATAAAAAGAAAGGACCTATGTGAGAACCAAAGCATTAACAGAATTCTGGGACCTACAGTATGTGGAGTGAAAGAGTGAGTGAGGAGGCTGATAGGGCAGCATTGAGACTGGGTGACTGGAGGGGTAGGAGGCTCAGAAATAATGCAGTCAGGAGCAGAGCCAGCTTCTTTATTGATCTCACAGGCATGACTCACACTGCCCGCCACTTATTCCTGACTCATGCTTCCTGTCTTGCTAAGTATTTTTCTTTCCATACCATACAATGTTCCATTGGAATGGTTGGTGGAGCCTAATTTATTTTAGCAGTTTACCATCTGTTTCAGGTGGCTCGTGATTTGCACTGAAGCCATTTATCAATTAACTCAAGAGTCCGTGTTTTATGTTCCGAAGACAACCCTCCTTTTATTGCACTACAAGGTAACATTAAACAGGAGAGAACTGCCAGCTTGCTCTTTCCCATGCCTTCCCTGGCCCTATTATCTTAAATTTCTTTTTTTCTATTGATTTATTCCTTCATGTATAAAAATGTGTTTGACTCACTCCTTTCCTATAAATCATTTCTCAATGCTGCTTCTCTCTTAAGTATTCTGTTTTTCTCCTGTTATGTGTTGGCAGACTTCTTGACACTACCTCCCACCTGCCCACTGCGACACTCAAAAACTGTTTGAAACAGTCTCTACCTGGGTATTCCAAGGGCACAAGCCAATTCATCATTACCAAAACAGAACTCATCATTTTCTTCCTCCAACCTTCCTTTTCCCCTATATCCTGTCCAACCCTCTCTCTTGTATTTCTCAGAGAATGGCAACATCATCTACTCAGTTGACTTGGCCAGAATTTGGAAATATCTTTGACTTCTCTCTTTTACCCCCTACTGCATTTTTTTTCTTTTTAGCACGTAATTTCACTTTCTTTCTTCTCTCCATTCTCTCTGGCACTCATTGTCTATTAGAGACATTACTATCGAATTCAAAGCTTCTGAATTTGTCTTCTAGCATCTACTCTTGACTCTTGGCTTTGACCACCTGACTTATTTTTCATTTGTCCACCAGAGTTGTCTTTCTCAGATCACATTTATTTGTGTCACTTCCTGGTTAAAATCTCTCTTGAACTCTGTTGGCTTTAACATGCTGCATGAGGTATTTCCGGTTCTAACCCCCAGTACATCTCAGCTTCATTCTACATCATTGCTCCAGAGGAGCCCTTGGCTGTAGCCACATGGAGTCACTCTCTGTTACCCAACTGCAAGGCATCCTCTCTGGCCATATGCCTTCACCCATCACTTGCTCTCTTTGTAGGCTCTCTTCTCTTCTGCCTTGTCCTACTCAGTCCTGCTTAGGCTGAGCTCAGATGTCATCTCTTCCAGGAAGGCTACCCTTGATCCTCTGTCCTCTCTCTGTCTTGGTTAGTTACCCTTCCTCTCTGTTCCCAGAGTCCCTCCCTACATACTTTTTACTCTCTTATAATGGCCTATTTTGTGTTTTCTTCTTGGACTATATGTGCCTTGAGGACAGGGACAGTGACTTACCTGCTTTGAATTCACACTTTCTAGATGCTCAATAAATGTTGGTTGAATGATCGAATGAAAAATGATGTTTTCTTTTCAGCTGCACTATTACAAACTTGGTCTCATCAAGGTCCCAAGAATTTCTTAATCATCAAATCTGATTGCCTATGATCCCTTCTTGTCTTGCTTTTTCAGTAGCATTTGATTCTGGGCTTCTGTGGCATGACATTTCCTGTTTCTTTTCTCTGGGAATTATTTCTCTATCCTCAGGATAGGTTTCTTGCTCTTTCCTCACATCCAGATGCTGGCCCTAGTCTGTACCTCCAGATGTTGACCTTGGCTCTCTCTCTTTGCCCTACATTCTCACTAGGTCATGGCAGTCACAGCTAGGCTTTCACCCACTACTCTCTGGTGTTGGCATTGATTTGGAATAATGATAAGGACATTTCCAATTTACCTATTATTTGACAACTTTAACCTTTTAAATCTTGATGAATGTGAAGCCAGTGCTACTTATGATGTGCAGTAATGTTGGGAGAATGAACTGGTTTTGGGGAAAGAGAAACTTAATTTTAGATTCACCGAATTTGAAATGTCAATGAGGCATTAAGTTAGAAGGTCCTAGAAGTATCTGAAAAGTAAGAGTCACTTTCTACATATACAGCAATTCTACATATACAGCAATTTTAGAGTGATATGATCCAAACTCTTTTCCAGGAAAATATTCCTCACAGATGTTCTTGAGGTTTTAGAGGGCACCCTCTTCCGTATCTGAGTTTGGAACCAATTGAGAAATAGACAGATGGAAATGGACATATTATTTGACACAGCTGATAGGAGACTATGACTTAAGATCAGTGACAAAGTATACTACTTCATTCCTTCTTTTCTGAATCAGATAGACTCGCCCCTCAGTCACTGCACAGCTGAACAACTGCAGGCCTCCCTGTGCTGCTGAGAGCAGCCCAGGATGCATGCATCTTGCATTCAGGTCAAGGCAGGGTGGAGCAGGAGCTGAATTGTAAGCCTAGTTCTTTCTCCCAAACACTCCTCCTTTTTTCCTGGGACGATATGAGGGGTAGAGAGAGAGAGGCCCAGAGTGTTTCTAACGTGTTTCTAGGTAGAGATGTGAGGCCAAGGCAATGAAACATCTCTATTAACAGTAATGTTTATCCAGCATTTGGTCTAGTACTTTCTGTGCTGGAGAGTCTGTTGACTTTGCGACTCTTTCTGGTCTGTCTTGGGAAAGATTAGATAATTAGAAAGTTGTCCTTCAGATCAAAGCAGAGAAAGCGGCCTCCCCATCATCTTTTGTTTCTATTCCTTCTTCTGCATTCACAAGGAAGATCAAATTTGTCAGTTATTCATGCATAGCTTTCATTTTATTTTCTAGTGCTTTTGTGAGTACTTGTTTCCAGTTTACTCAATTGTTTGTTCCTCTGTGAGTTTCTAGTCTCAGCCCTCCCTGTCCCCATCCCTGCCACTCTCTTGGCTGCTGCCTTCTAAGAATTATCTGTTTCTAGCTTCCTCATAAAGTGGGCTGGGTCATGTTTTCTCCCTGATTCTGAGTGGTCCCACCTTCTGAAGGGCAAGGAGCTCTCCAGGTTATAGCTTGCCTGGATCTCTTTATACCCTGATACTGAGCTCCCTCATTATTGTGTCTGGGGTTTCTCTTTAAGCAATGTGAGAGAAAACTACACAGGATAATGTGAATATGTAACCACATGATTTATTACTTAACACAGTCAGATCAGAATCAGTGGAACAAGCAGCCTAGGATGTCCCTTGAACACCCAGATTCAAGTTAATCCTTTTACATGGAAAACACTTTCTCCCACGTAGAGATACCCAGGTCTTTTAAGACTCTACACCAGTTATGGTTCTGCATCATGAAGGAGTCCTTTGTCCGAGCAGTAGGGAGCAGAGAATGCTCTCTGCTGAGACTCCTAAGTCCCCACTGTGTTCTTGGCTACATTCATTCTTGGGGTTAAAAGAATGTACACCATTCTACATTTCTGCCCTCTCCCGCTTTGTTTTGTTTTTCTTTTTCCCTTCAATATGGCTGATCTGTTTGGGTTTTTCCAAATTTTCTAATTTATCTTCTATTTTCATTACCATTTTTGCTGCTGCTCTGCATCTCCTATACAGTGGCTTCCTTCTCCAGTTAGTTCTTCATACTCAGCAGTATCTGCAGGTAGAAAAAATATTACAAGTGTGGTCTGATTAGTGCAGCATTCAGTGCAGGTATCATCTCCACACATTAAAGTGGACGTTCCTGAGCCTATCTTTACCCCTTATTGAAGCAGTGCTAGCTAGACTCACCACTGACCTGCAATAGCCTCTTCAGCATTAATTCTCTCTGGAAACTCATCCTCAGTGACGGTACTCCCACTTGGTTTTCTGTCCACCTTTTTGATCACTTATTTTAGGATTCTTTTAGGATAACGTATCCTCATTGCCTTCTTGTATGATGGTGTTTGTAAGGACTCTGTCATTGTTTCTCTGTTCTTCTCATTCCATCTTCACTTCCTGGGTGATTGCAAATACATGCTTTAGATTATAGTTATATGCTGTTTACTCAGGATTGCCAAATCTGTGTATCTCTAGCCATCTCTCTCTTCTAAGACCCAGGTCATTTAACAATGCCTGCTGGGTAACTCCACTGGAATATTTCACAGCACCTACCTCCTAGCATGTTCAGCTTGAAGCCATCACTTCGCCACCTCTCTTATGGGACTACTCCCCACCCCTCTGTATTTCTGTATTGCTTTCTTGGTAAATAGTGTCATCACTTGTCATCCAAATTAGAATTGTGGGAATCATCCTAGACTTCTCCTTTTAAAAAAGTTATCCACATCCCATTAGTGATTAGTGTATGATGATACCCACTCAAGATGCATTTTCATTTAGGAATAAATATAAAATGGGATTTCACATTATTTCGAGTTTTGCCACATAGTAAGGCTTATGTTTCTATTTCACTATTTTAAATTCACCAAATTCAAATTTGTATAAAATGCATCCACACTACCCTGAGAACTATGCTTGGATTTTTGCTATTAGTTATCTCATGTAATCTTCCCCATATCTTTGTGAGGTAGGTTTTTTTTTTTTCTATTTTGCAAATGAAATAAATGATGCTTGGGGAATTAGGTTAAATCACAGTGGTATGGTTGAATTTGGCCTACTGTATAAGCCCTTTTTACTTCATAGAGAGTGTGAATTATACTCCCTAATGTATGTGGGATTTTTATTTACAATTTTTAAATTTCAATACCTTTAGGAGTACAAGTGGTTTTTGGTTATATGGATGAATTATATACTGGTGAAATCTGTAATTTTAGGGTAACTGTCACCTGAATACTATACATTGTACACAGTATACAGTACATTTTTTTATTCCTCACCCCTCTCTTGCCTTCTCCCTTTCAGAGTCTCCAGTGTCCATTATACCACTCTGTATGCCTTTGAATACCCATAGTTTAGCTCCCACTTATAAGTGAGAACATACAGTATTTGGTTTTCCCTTCCTGAGTTATTTCACTTAGAATAATGGCCTCCAGTTCCATCCAAATTGCTGCAAAAGACATTATTTTTTATGACTTAGTTGTATTCCATGGTGTGTATGTATGTGTGTGTGTGTGTTGATCACATTTAGATATATATGGATATATACACACATACACACACACACACACACACACATATATCACATTTTCTTTACTCATTAATTGATGGGCACTTAGTTTGGTTGATATCTTTGCAGTTGTGAATTATGGTGTGATAAACAGAAATGAAGCCAAATAGTTACAACCAACTGATCTCTGACAAAGCATACAAAAAAAAATATACTCCCTAGTATTTGGATGAAAATAAATGTTATATTTATTCCTTTACAATAGGCCCATCTGCTGCATGTCCCCACCCATTTAACCAGTAAATTCAATCTCAATCATCACATTCAGTTCTAATATCCTTCTGCCCCTGCTGCTTGGTTGTGCAGGAGTCTTAGAGGTGTCTTACAGCCAAAGCACCCATGAAGAGAGCTGGACTGGAGTCCACATCCACATGGGCAGCCGTGGCTATGCTCACTGCCTAAATCGACACAGTCTGTTGTAGGTGGGAGACACCATGGTTTCTGAGCCCAGCTTGGGCACAGGGACCATGGCCCTCAAGACAGATCTTTTGATCATCAGTTGCCATGACTTTCTGATGGTGCCCATTAGAGGGCCTGCCACATTTTAGGAAGGTCTACATGGGAATGTGGCGCAAGTATCTGTCATGAGCCTCCATTCCTTCCCTAAGTCTCAGCAACTTTCCAACCTCCCCATCCCCACACACCAGCAACATTTTTCATAGATTGGCCCAATTTCTCTCTTGAAGGCTAGGTATTTTGTGGGGCTGGTTTGGCTTCTGATGGTTGGCAACTTCTGCTTTTGGCTCTGCCATGTAAATGCCATGAAAGGACTCAAATATTAGCACATAAACCTTAATGTCTTCCCATTTCTTCTGGCATCCTACAGTAAAGAGAATAGGCAAAAATGAATATTTCAATAGATTATTTGCAAAGTGCTATGATGTCTCCTACTAAATGTATTGATGGCAGGGGGGCATTGTGCCAGGTTCCAGGGATGTGGGGTGTGGATTACTGAGTATCTCCCATGCATTCTAGGCACTGTTCACACATGCTCAACGTGTGTTATCTTGTTCATACTCATCCATTTTATGAGTGAATATGCCCATTTTATGAGACAAAGGCTTGGGTCATAGCAATTTAGTGGTGAAATTGGCATTTGAGATTGGGTTTGTTTGAATCTAAATGTTGTTTTTTTCCCCCAGTACATGATAATGCCCGTCCTTGAGCTTGTGTTGAACAAAAACTCTGAGGTCTTTATCTGAACTGCTGACTGGATGTTCTGCCTTGTGTCACTGCTAATCTCAACTCTAGCATAACCGTTTCTGTTATTCCTGTTCAATTTCATCTTGTTGATTTTGGTTCTGACTCCAATATTCAGTGAGTCAGCTATGTCTTCCAGCTCTGTGGAATTCACTGATTTCATAAACATGAATATAGCTTTATCTATGTAGAAAAAAATGTTGAACACAAATCCCATCTACTCTCCCTTTTGGGGAATCTTCCTGCTGCCCCTGAGTTGTAACATGCCTCTATGGGTTGTTGGTTAGTTATCTATCCACAGTTTGTACCTTCCCACAATATCTTATATTGTGTGGAATGTGGAGTGGATTTTTGCTGGTTAGAGGCTTGCTCAGGAGCATAGCCACCAGGGTGGTCTGGGTTCTGGATAGTGTGAAGTGCAGACTTTCACATAGCTGGATGTGCTAGGGCATGGTCTACAGAGAATTTGACTATAGTTTAGAAGTTCCACCCCAGATGCATGCCAGCCAGGTGGTGAGCATAAAAGAATTCTAAACTGGTGGGAATCCTGCAGATAGGTAGAACACAGTGGCGTGTATATGAAGCCGTCAACACATCTTAGTGACAGGCAGGTGATCAGAGACTGGGTGATCAGGTGTCAGGAGTGAAGGTCTGTCTGCAGGGATAAAGGAGAGAGAGATGAGCACAAGCAATGCAGGACCTCAGTCAAGGGTAGGGTTGCCAGAATTAGCAAATAAAAAGAAAGGATGCCCAGTTAAATTTGAATTTAAGTTAAAGTTGTTATTTTTTTAGTGCAAGTATGTCCTGTGCAATATGTGGCATATACTAATACAAAAATTTATTTGTTCTTTATCAGAAATACAAATTTAATTGGGCATCCTGTATTTAATGTGTCAACCCTAGCCCAGATAGAACTAGAAAATGGTATACAGTTAGATTCCCCCATCTTTAAATTAAGATAATAATTGGCACATAGCGGGGTTCTTCTAAGAATTAAAATAAAATGCCTAACACACAGAAGTGCACAACAAATGTCAATCCCCTTTCCATCTCCATACAATTGTAATCTTCTTTCCCTTCTTATTGAAAGTAGAGCATTGAAAAAAAATCAATTAAGTAGTTGTAATAAATAAAATGTCTCATAAGCCCCAAGAATGAATGAACTGCCTTTGATCTGCAACATCAATCTTCTCTTGCCTTTGGACTCAGATTTGTACTGGAACTATACCACCAGCTCTCTGGGGTCTTCAGTGTGCCAGCAGAAGGTATTGGACTTCTTGGCCTTCATTCTTGTATGAGCCAATTCCTTAAAGTAATTATCTTTCTCTCTCAATATATATCTAATGGATGGATGAATAGATATGTAGATAAATAGATAGGTAGATAGATAGATAGATACATACATACATACATACATACATAGATACATAGATAGTTATATATATCTTCTTGGTTCTTTTTCTCTGGAGAACCCAGACTAATACAGATTTTGGTACCAAGGGTGGGTCTATAGGAACAGAATTTTAAGGATGAGTTTTTAGAATTGGTTTTTGGGTTCCTAGAATTGGCTTTCTAATGTTATCAGATTTAAAGATGCAAATGACTCTTTTTTCAGTGCTAAAAAGTGCACTGATGTTTCATGGTGTTACCTGGCAATAGAGATATGCCACATATCTCCATTGGATGTTCCCAATCAACCACTTATAAGAAGCAAGGAGCTGGTAATTGTGCATATGATACTCTCAAACATTTCTGGAAATCAAATGAATATAATTAGGTTGGCTTGTTGCTCCTAATGTCACGAACAAAGTATTGAAAGTTCTTTTCAATACTCAGGAATGCAAATTTCCATCTCAAGTACTGCATAAATGACCTGAAAGCTTCCACATGTGCCCTGAGGGAAAGTCTTATCTCCTTTAGCCACAGGGCTGAGAGTCCTGAAAATCAAATGCAGAATCTCATCCTGTGACCCAGTTTTACAGTTATCTTGTCTCATCCTGTGACCCACTTTTATACTCTGTTAAAGTGAAGGCATTGACTGGGAAAGAATGGGTTTCTGACTGGGTGTGGTGACTCCCACCTGTAATCCTAGCACTTTGGCAGGCCAAGGCACGCATATCACTTGAGATCAGGAGTTTAAGACCAGCCCTGGCCAACATGGTGAAACCCCGTCTCTACTAAAAATACAAAAATTAGCTGGGCATTGTGGTGGGCACTTACAATCCCAGCTACTCGGGAGGCTGAGGCAAGAGAATTGCTTGAACCTGGGAAGTGGGGGTTTCTGTGAGCTGATATCACACCACTGCACTCCAGCCTGGGTGACAGAATGAAACCCCCCCCCCCCCAAAAAAAAACCAAAATGGTTTTCTGTAAGTTGGAATGGGGACTTGTGGGAAGACCTTAATGAAACTGGGGACATCGAGCCTCTAAGTTCTGGTGAGTCTTCTTTGCTAGTGGAAGATGCAATCTTACTCCTAGTGAAAGTGGCCTCCCCACTCCCAGTGCTAGTGGCTTCTCCACCTCAGAAGGTGGTTAATGCTACATTGCATGAGGAAATTGTAATGTACTCCACTGAGGCAATTGCCAAGCAACACAGTACTGATTTTTCTTAGAACTCACCCCTACCACCCCTCTTTGCTTCTAGTCTCATAATTAGACTCAAGTCCCAGCAGGCCCTTGAAGATGTGGGACAATATGTGACCCATGAGAAAGTGCATTACACTCCAAAACAACTACTTGAGTTTTCTAATTATAGAGACAGAAATCTGAAAAATATGTGGAAATGGATAATGAGGGTATGGGATAATGGTAGAAAGAAGATAAAGTTGGAAGAGGCTGAGTTTATTCATATGAGTTCTCTAAACAGAGATTCTACATTTATATTTTGGCACAAGGAGTTAGAAAGGGCTTTAAAGCTTGTATTAGTCTGTTCTCATGCTGCTAATAAAGACATACCCGAGACTGGGTGGGTAATTTATAAAGGAAAGAGGTTTAATGGACTCACAATTACACATGGCTGGGGAGGCCTCACAATCGTGGTTGCAAATGAAGGAATAGCAAAGGGACATCTTACATGGTGGTAGGCAAGAGAGCTTGTGCAGAGGAACTCCCATTTATAAAACTTCACAGCAAAAGAAATGCCTCAATGGGTCCATGCTCCTGGAATTCACTGCTTTTACAGTGAACACAGTTACACTGTAGCTTTGTTTCTTGTTTTTTGTGTTTTTTTTGAGACGGAGTCTCGCTCTGTTGCCCAGGCTGGAGTGCAGTGACATGGTCTTGGCTCACTGCACTCCACCTCCTGGGTTCACACTATTCTCCTGCCTCAGCCTCCCGAGTAGCTGGACTACAGGCGCCTACCACCATGCCCGGCTAATTTTTGTAGTTTTAGTGGAGACGGGGTTTCACCGTGTTAGCCAGGATGGTCTTGATCTCCTGACCTTGTGATCTGCCTGCTTCGGCCTCCCAAAGTGCTGGGATTACAGGCTTGAGCTACCACGCCCAGCCATACACTGTAGTTTTTACCACTACTCTAAAGTAGCTGGTTTGATAGGATGGTGAAGTGGCCTTTGGAAGACTCAATTCCAGTCCCAACGATGGAGGAGTACCTTGCAAGGCTGGGGCAAAGTTCTCCAGGAATCTGTATATACTCTGAATCACAGTCCAATATATGATACTTTTCCTCCCATAGTCAAGATTCTTGGGTCTAGGAATCAAAGGTTGGAAATGGGAATGGCACAGTCACTATTACACCTAGTAACCCACTAGCAAAAATTTTGCTTTCTGTTTCCATAAGCTTATGCTGCTAGCCTAGAGGTTTTGGCTCAAAAAGGAGGAATGTTTACACCAGGACACAATGATAGTTCTATTGAACTAAAAGTTAAGACTGCTACCCAACCACTTTGAACTCTTCATGCCCCTGAATCAACAGGCAAAGAAGGGAATTACTGTGTTGGGTGGAGTAACTGACCCTGACTATCAAGGAGAAGTGGGACTGCTACTCCACAGTGGAGGAAAAGAAGAGTGTGTCTAGATGTGCCTGGGATCCAGTGTTTGAATGCTGGGCTGTAACTACCATGGGTTGGACCCATATGGACCTGTATAGTCAAAATAATATTTTGGTTTTTAATGGAATTTGGGAAACATAGTTGCTATAGAGTGAATGTTTATGTACTCCAAAACTCAGACGTTGAACCTAATCCCCAGTGTGATGGTATTTGCAGGTGATGTCTTTGGAATTGATTAAGCCATGAGGGCAAAACTCTAATGAATGGGATTAGTGCCCTTATAAAAGAGATCCCAAATTCTCTTTGGTCCTACTGCCATGTGTGGACACAGTGACATGACTGTATATAAACCAGGAAGTGGGCTCTCACCAGACACTGAATCTGCTGGAGACTTTATCATAGGCCTCCAGCCACGAGAACTGTGAGAAATAAAATCCTCTTGTTTATAAGTTACTCAGTCTGTAGTATTCAATTTTAGCAGCTCAAATGGACTAAGACAATAGGGGAATGCTCTTTAGAATACTATCTTCTAGAGAAAGTATGTTTTCTTTGAGAAGAAGTTTCGGACTCCTGGCCTGTGGGATGAGAGACTGGCCTGTGTGGAAGGTCAGAAAAAGAGGTGGGTAAGAGGGGAATTTGCACAGGAAAGGTGTGCAGGCAGTGGAAGATGGGTACATACAGGGGAACAGATCAAATAAGTAAAAATTTTAGGAAATTCGGAGCCAGATTTTTTGAACTCAAAATATCTACCAGTATAAAAAGGAAGAATATTAAAATGGACCTTTTTAAACAAGCCATTTGTTCTTTCTCTGTATGCTCAGAAAATTGGTTCTATATTTCTGCTGCTTTTCTGTGCTGCCACTTCTCTTTTCTAGTTGCTTTTACGTCTCTGAACGTAGGACTAATTATAATACTTCCTCTCTCTTCAAAAATATACTACAAGTACAGTACAGGTACAAAACTACAAGTATAGCTTTCAGGCCACCTGATCCACCATAATACCTTTCCAAGGCTTGTTGGCCATTTCAACAACTGATTTAATTGCTGGCATTTTTCTTGCCCTCCCCAGTACATACAGGCAAAAACTGAAGTCTTTACTTTCTTTATCATGTTCTTTGACACACAAAAGGTTTTCATTTTGATGAACTCTTATTTATTTTTTCCTTTGTTGCTCAAGCTTTTGGTGTCATATTCTTTGTTAAACCCAGGGTCATGAAGATTTATTTATCCCTATTTTTTTCCTAAGAGTTTATGATTTTAGCTCTTTTTTTTTTTTGAGATGGAATCTTGTTCTGTCATCCAGGCTGGAGTGCAGTGGCACGATCTAGGCTCACTGCAAGCTCTGCCTCCTGGGTTCATGCCATTCTCCTGCCTTAGCCTCCCAAGTAGCTGGGACTACAGGTGCCCGCCACCACGCCCGGCTAATTTTTTGTATTTTTAGTAGAGATGGGTTTTCACCGTGTTAGCCAGGATGGACTCAATCTCCTGACCTTGTGATCCGCCCGCCTTGGCCTTGCAAAGTGCTGGGATTATAGGTGTGAGCCACCATGCCCAGCCGGTTTTAGCTCTTATAATTAGGTCATTGATCTCATTTTGAGTTCATTTTGCTATGTGGTGTGAGGTAGAGGGTCCAAATTCATTCTTTTACATTTGGATATCCAGTTGTCCCAGTCCCATTTATTTAAAAGACTTTTCTTTCCCCCATTGAATGTTTTACCACCGTTATTGAAAATCAGTTGGCCATGATGTATGGATTTGTTTCTGGTCTGTCAGCCCTATTCCATTGGTCTATATGTCTATCCTGTACCTTGATAATTTGCTCACTATAGATTTGTAGTAAGTTTTCAAATCAGGAAATGTGAGTCCTCCAACTTTGTTCTTTTTCAAAATTGTTTTGGTTACTTGGGACTCCTTGCCCTTACTGTGAATTTGAGGGTCAGTTTTTTCATTTTTGCAAAAAGAGCCTTTGACGTTTTTATAGGGATTACATTGAATCTATAGATCACTTTAGATAGTATTGACATCTTTAGTATTTTTATTGTTTGTAGGGTCTGTTCTTTGGATATTTGATAGAATACTCTTATAAAACTCTTGGCCCATGTCTGTTTGGTGTTTATTCAGAGGCAGATTTTAAATTCTGATTCAATTTCTGTTATCATTGTTATGTCTTCCTATCCATGAACATGGGATGTCTTTCCATTTATATAGGCTTTTAAAAACTTTTTTACAGCAGTGTTTTGTAATTTTCAGTATACTAGTCTTTCATCTCTCTAGTTAAATTAGTTAAATTTATTCCTAGGTATTTTTATTAAAAAGTGAGATTATTCAATAAAATATTTCAGGCATGCAAAGAAATTTAATGAGCAACTGTACACTCACCACCCAGCTTAAGAAATAAAATATAACATACAATTAAAGCCTCCATGACTGCATTCTCTTTTCTCCCTCAGAGGTAATTGCTGTCTTAAATTTAGTATTTATTATTCCTTCATATAATATGATAGGTAGAACATTACCCCACCCCCTACAAAGATGTCCACATCCCAGTCCTCAGAACCTGTGAGTATGTTACCTTACATGACAAAAGAGTCTTCTCAGATTTGATTAAGTCAAGAATTTTGAAATGAGGAGATTATCCTGGATCACCTGGGTAGACCTAATACAATCACAAAGATATTTATAAGTAAAGAGAGAGGCAATATTTCTTAGAATGCATCTCTCCAAGGGCCAGGTAAGCCCTAGCATCTCCAGCTTTTATGACCTAGATGTGTCTCCAAGGCCCTGGGACTCATTTCTTCTTGAAATGTAAATTAGGGATCTTCCTGACACCTTGGGATCTTGACTAATCCAGGCTGTGACCATTTGACGTTCTTGGGGAGGTAAGAGAATTTTGTTATTCTTTTGGATCAGAGCAATTAACTGTTTGTCAGACAAATAACTGTTTGTCTACAAATAACTACAGATTTAATTTCAATAGTATGCAGAAAGTAAAATGTTTGTAAGGTGAGTGAAGGGTAAAATTACCTATATTTATATCATGTAGCGTTCCATGCCTCCGGAGGCTAGTGCTTTTTACAGGTGCACTGAGAAATCCAAGATTTATTTCCTTGCATTGATCTATCAAGTATTGAGATAGTTTTAATATTATCTTTCATTATAATTGTGGATTTGTCAGATTCTCCTTATCACTTTGTAGCTTTGTTGTTAGCTGCCTGCGTAGTTAGGATTGCTATAATCTCTAGTGAATTGCTACCTTTAATTATTATGTTGTCACCCTCTTTGTGAGATAAACGTTAAAAATCCAACTAAAATATAATACAAAACTGAAGGGTTCTTGTATCGGTTCAAACCCCAAGAGTGTGCCAACAGACAACACGAGGCGGTGTGGAGCAACATGCTGTTTTAATGAGCGCCTGGGTACAGGCAGGCTGAGGCCTAAAATGGCATCAGCACCAAATGAGTACGGGGCAGGGGTTTTATAGTCTTCTGTAAACAGGAAGTGTCCCAGTCTGATGTAACTGCTATGTGGTACCTGGATGGCTTCTTTCTCAATCTTCAGGGGTATGTGTCTTCTGGCCAGGGTAGGTGTCTTCTGGCCGGCTGTCTGCCTGCTTCTGCTATCTTGCTGACTCACGCTGCTGGCACAAATGGCCTTGTGCCTTGGGACTGGGCCTGAGAAGGAAGGAGTTATTCATTCCTTCAAGTTTTCAGGCTCTGGGGAGAATCCTTCATTCCTTTCTATTTGGTTATAGAAAAAAGGGAAAAGGGATGACTTTCTCAATAACTACTTCAGGCATGACATAGGGGGTGGCCTGGTCACCTTGGAAAAAGAAAACCTTAATTTTCTGGGTATTCTTGAGAGACGGGGTGGTATCCATCTTGTAATTGTAGCAGGAGCATTGTCTGGATTGTCTGGCAGTCAACTGTAGTTTCAACAAGAGTTGTAATGGCTTTTATTATCAGTGGGATAACACAGGGAAGAAACAGGAGGAGCCCGGTGATGAAGATTACTGTCCTTACCAGCATTTTAAATCCTTCTAAATTAGAGAACCACCCTCCTAGAAGGTTTGCCGGATCCCATCCTTTCCAGGTTTGGACTGGTACATGGGCTACTTTTCTGATGTTTGAAGCAATTTCTAGAACTGCTTTTGTGTTATCGTCTATGTTAAGACAACAACTGGAGATATTAAAGTTACCACAGACCCCACCCTCTTCTGCTAATAAGTAGTCTAGTGCTAGCCTGTTTTGAAAAATTGCCACACACATTTGTTTTTGTTGTTGTGCAAGCATTTCCAGGGTTGAGACGGTTTGGTTAGTGATTATCTTTAGAACAGCCTGTAGTCTAATTATTCTATTTAGCATATATATGGGAGTGTGATAACCCCATGAACCATCCTCCTCCCAAGTGGCAGGACCATAATATTCGATGATCCATTGTGGAGGCCACTCGTGCTCTTGCCATCTTTGGCTTCCTCCTACCTTTAAGGATCGTTTTTCTCTGTTTAAGTGATCATACGCAGGGACTCTGTGGGTGTTGGGGTTTTCCCACATAAAGGCAAAGAGGTTTTGGGAATCATAGTGTAAAGGAATTGTGAAAAAAGCATCCTTTAGGTCTAGAACAGGTGGGAGGTTGGAATAGAAGAAAGAAGCCCCGGAGGGGTCTGGATTGATGGCATTGGGTACTATGAGGAACGTAAGTGGAGAGCAGTATGGAGTTTTTAAAGGATGCCTTGGAGCAGAGTTGGGCATGAGGGCAGGACTAAGAAAGAGTGAATGAAGGAAAAGGTGTGCAGGGAGCAGAAAAGTGGAGGGGGTTGCTCACGGTTTGGAGGCTTGTTCATCAATTCCTACAAGAGAGACTTGGGAGGACTGGGTGGGTCCTGAAAAATTAGGTTGCCCCGGTATTAATTATTAATTTGAAAAACATACTGGCCTACCTGCCACCATCGGGGTTACCCTCGACTCGGATGAAGTGATGGTAGTTGCTGGGGCGCCCATTCCAAGGCACCGTCAGTCTTCAGCGGCAAGGCTGATGAGATCTGAGTGGGAGGTTTTGGCTGGCTCAGGAAGGGATGGGGGCAGTCTTTGCAGGGGCCGCTCACAGTCCAACTTCCAGTGGGGTCCTCCACAGAGGGGGCATGGCCTGGTGGGCTTACCTGGGTTTGGGCATTGTGTGGGCCACTGGCCTTCATTGCCACACTTTAAACAGGCGTCAGGTGGAGATGGATTGCTAGGAGGCTTCTCTATGGAGCTGCGGCCCCATGAGCCTACAGGGCCCCTAATGGCGGAGGCAAGCATTTGGAACCCTGCCTGTTTTTGCCTTTTACTTTCCTCATCAGGATTGTTAAAAGACTTTGAAGGCTAAATTAAGAAGGTCTTGTTGTGGGGTTTGAGGGCCGTCGTCAAGTTTCTGAAGCTTGCGCCGAATATTGGGAATGGATTGGGAGATGAACTGAAGGTTTAAAATAGAGGTTCCTTCTGGGCTGACTAGGTCTAGGCTGGTATATTTTCTCATGGCTTCATTTAAATGAGAGAAAAAGAGGGCTGGGTTTTCATCAGGACCTTGGGTGATTTCTGAAAGTTTTTCATAGTTTACCACTTTATGGGCAGCCTTTTTGTGTCCTGCAAGGAGGCACACAATCATGTGGTCTCAACAGCAGCGTCCAGAGGCCCTGTCTTGATAATCGCAGTGGGGGTCCTGGTTGGGGACTGCCTTTGCGCCAGTAGGCTGGGCAGGAGCTTGGTGATGAATTGTATCAGTGTGTGCCTGAGCTAGGGTTCAGATATAGCCCCAGTCTTCTGGGGTGAGGGTGGAAGAGAGGATAATTTAGAGGTCACGCCAAGTTAGTTCATAAGACTGGGTGAGGTACTGAAACTCTCTAATATAAGAGAGAGGGTCTTCTGGAAATGAACCCTTTTGTTAATATGAGTGAGATCACTGAGGGAGAAGGGAACATAAACTTTAACAATACCTTCAGTTCCTGCTAATTCCTGAAGGGGGCACTTTAGCACAGGTGCTGAAGTAAGGGTGGGGCATGGGCCAAAGATGGCGCCTCAGCTAGTGTGGGTGGGAGAGAAGGAAGAACCTGGAAGTGGTTCCTGCTGAGGGTTTGAAGGGGGAAGGGGGATTAAGCTGATAGGCAGTGGAGGATAGATAGGAGCGTAAGGTGGCAGGATGGGTTTACAAGCTTCAGGAGAAGGCAGTGAGGAAGGAGAATGAGTACAGGCCATGGTAGAGTTGTCCTGAGGAGAGGACGGTGTAGGAAAAGAAGTGGTGATACTGCTGACTGGGAAGATGGCATCTGGGAAGATGAGGGCTGAGAAGATTGCAGCTGAGAAGATAAAGAGGAGGCTTGGGGGATTAAAGAAGACAGTTGAGAGGGAGAGGTAGGGGCTGGGAGGGGTGGACAGCAGTCTGCTGGATCTAACGAGGAGAAAGAGGTAGGGTTGAGAGGAGAAAGGCAATCTGGGTGGCGAGAATGGAGGATTTGAATAGGTGAGCAAGAATTACAGAGGTCGGGTTGTGATCTGAGTGCAAAAAGGGCTGGACAAAAGGAATTATTCCCCATTTCTCCAGTCGTCAGCAATAATTGCTTAAGTCAGTTAAAATTGTAAAGTCAAATGTTCCATTTGCGGGCAATTTGGACCCATTATCCAATTCATATTAATAGTGGCCAGTCTGCATTGCAAAAAAAGACAAGGCGCTTAGGGTAGATATCTTGCCTGAGGCCTAAGGTTTGCAGGGTTTTTTTTTTTTTTTTCCAAACGAACTGTCACCCTGTCACCCAGGCTGGAGTGCAGTGACGTGATCTTGGCTCACTGCAAGCTCCGCCTCCCTGGTTCACGCCATTCTCCTGCCTCAGCCTCCCGAGTAGCTGGGACTACAGGTGCCCGCCACCATGCCCGGCTAATTTTTGGTATTTTTAGTAGAGATGGGGTTTCACTGTTAGCCAGGATGGTCTTGATCTCCTGACCTCGTGATCTGCCCACCTCAGCCTCCCAAAGTGCTGGGATTACAGGCATGAACCACTGCACCTGGCCAGGTTCACAGGTTTTTTTTTGTTTGTTTGTTTTTTGTTTTTTGTTTTTTTTACACAGGTTTTTTATGAGGCAGCCTAGAAGGCTGTTTTTTGGAATGGAGGATGGGGAGTTTCCCATAACGGAGGGTAGGCTCCGGAGAACAGGGAAAAAGGAGACCATCCTGGACGGCCGGAGGGAGACGATAAAAGGAGTGATCGTCACCACTGCCTTTTTCATTCCCGGAAAGGGATAAAATGGCTTAGAGGCGTCACCCTAAGACCAGATGATAAGCGAGTGCCTGGCACACATCGGAGCCGTCTTGGACCAACGCTGGATTTTTGGACTGAAGAAACCAAGAGAGGCCATGTGGATTTTTCCCTGTTAACCGGGCTCCCGGGAAACTTACCGGTAGATGAGATCATTGACCCATGTGCATGCACAGAGACGCGACTGGAGGCTGAGGAGCATCCTTTGTCCGGCTGCTGTGGCCTGCTTTCTGGGGTGGAGGGGTAGGTCCCCTGGGGACGTGAACTGGAGCCGCTCCCGGGTTTCAGCACCAGATAAAAGGTTCTTGTATCCATTCAGACTCCGAGAGCATGCCAACAGACAACAGGAGGCGGTGTGGAGCAACATGTTGTTTTAATGAGCACCTGGGTGCAGGTGGGCTGAGGCCTAAAATGGTGTTAGCACCAAAATGAATACAGGGCAGGGGTTTTACAGTCTTCTGTAAACAGGAAGTGTCCCAGTCTAACTTAACTGCTATGTGGTACCCAGATGGCCTCTTTCTCCATCTTTGGGTGTAGGTGTCTTCTGGCCGGCTCTCTTCCTCCTTCTGCTATCTTGCTGACTCACGCTGCTGGCACAAGTGACCTTGCGCCTTGGGACTGGGCCTGAGAAGGGAGGAGTCACTCATTCCTTCAAACTTTCGGGCCCTGGGGAGAATCTTTCAAAAATAAAATGAACACAAATGAAAGGAAGACTGATAACCATCATTTTACTCCCTACTTCCGTAAGTCCAACATTTTAAAATGTCACATATAAGTGAAATCATGCAGAATTTGTCTTTCCGTGCCTGGAAGAGCAGATTTTAAATGTTTTCTTCACACACAAAAATGATAATTATGTGAAGTGGTGATTTGTTAATTATTAACCTGATTTACTCATTCCACACTATAAACGTAAATCAAAACATCACATTTTACCCATAAATACATTTTTATTATTATTTGTCAATTAAAAATAAAACTAATAAAAGAAAATAGATAGCTACATTAATATTGGGGGAAAAACATTAAAGCAAAAAGCATTTTTAGGAATAAAATATTTCTGTCTTCTAACCAATGCATTTTGTTAAATTTGTTATGATTATTGATATACTTGGATTCATTTTTCTCCTTTCATTTTATACTATTTATTATCTTTTTTATATGTTTTATTTTTCCCCTTTCCTGACTTTATTTGTTGACTTTTTAAAAAATAAAAACATTTAAAGAAATTTCAATAGCTTCTGGGATAGATGTGGTTTTTGGTTACATTGATGAATGGTATAGTGGTGAAGTCAGATTTTAGTGCACCCATTTCCAAGTAGTGTACTATTCATTGAGTATTTAAATCTATCCCCTTTTTTCTACTTTCATGTTTTAGATGGTATACATTCTATTTCTACAATCTTACTGGTTGCTCTTAAATATTTTTAACATATTGTAGAACGTAAACATTCTATTTCTACTATTTTACTGGTTACTGAAATATTTTTAATGTGTACATTTATTATTAAGGCCTAAAGTAAATTAATATTTATAGTTTCTTCTTGAATAATAATTGAAATTTAGAACACTAACTCTTGATTACTGTCTCTGGTGTTAGAGTGTTATTATTATCTATTGTTTTTGTTCCATCTTGTTTTTCTACCCCCACATTAGTCATCATGATACTGTTTTATAAAGTTAATGGCTTTACCCATATACTTATTAGATTTTTTGCCCATTGTTATTATTTGCATTTCATGCCTTTCTTCTGATTTCAGTGTTCTTTAGAAATTCCTTTGTGAAGGGTCCTTTGGAAGCAGACTCTCAGTGTGTGTCTCAAAGTGTCTTTAAATTTTTTTTTTTCTTTTTTTTTTGAGATGGAGTCTCACTCTGTCTCCCAGGCTGGAGTGCAGTGGCACCATCTTGGCTCACTGCAACCTTCGCCTCCCTGGTTCAAGCGATTTTCCTGCCTCAGCCTCCCAAGTAGCTGGGATTACAGGTGCCTACCACCACACCCAGATAATTTTTGTATTTTTAGTAGAGATGTGGTTTCGCCATGTTGGCAGGCTGGTCTCGAACTTCTGACCTCAGGTGATCCGCCCACCTTGGCCTTCCAAAGTGTTGGGATTACGGGCATTAGCCACCATGCTTGGCCTTAAATTTTTTAGAGACAGAGTGTTGCTATGTTACCCAGGCTGGCCTTCAATTCTTGGGCTTAAGTAATCTTCTTGCCTCAGCCTCTCAAGTAGCTGGGACTACAGGTGTACCACATGCCTGGCAAAAAAGTGTGTGGTGTTTTTTTTTTTTTTTTTTTGAGACTGAGTTTCACTCTTACTGCCTAGGCTAGAGTGCAATGGTGCGATCTCAGCTAACCGCAACCTCCGCCTCCTGGGTTCAAGCGATTCTCCTGCCTCAGCCTCCCAAGTAGATGGGATTACAGGCATGTGCCACCACGCCCGTCTAATTTTGTATTTTTAGTAGAGATGGGGTTTCTTCATCTTGGTCAGGCTGGTCTTGAACTCCTGACCTCGGGTGATCTGCCCGCCTCAGCCTCCCAAAGTGCTGGGATTACAGGCGTGAGCCACTGTGCCTGGCCAAAAATGTCTTAATACTCATTTTTGAGTTGTAATTTACTTGCATATGATATCTCAGATTGATAGTTTCTGCTGACTTCCACCTTATGTTGTTCTGTCTACGTGACAATCTTTTGTAAGTAATCTGTCCAATTGCTTGAAAAATTTTCCTGTGCCTCTTGCAGTTTCTGTATAATGCCATTGGTATATTTTCACTTTCCTGCTTGGAACTTCTTGTGCTTTTTGAATCTGAAAATTATTGCTTTTCATCAGTTCTAGAACATTTTAGTCTGTGGTATTTTTAAATTTTGCTTTGATTTTATTCTCTTTATTCTCTTCTGGAAATTCTGTAAAGATGTATGTTGGACCTTTTCGTGTTATGTAATGTGTCTCTTAACATCCTTTATATTTTTCATCTCTTTATCTCCCTATATCTTATCCTGTGTAATTTCTTCAGGTACATATTCATTTGTTGAGTCTATTCTCAGCTGAGTTGCATCTGCTATTTAACTTACCTACTGAGTTTTAAATTTCAATAATTATATTTTTAATTTTCATGAATTGTATTTGGTTATTTTACAGATCTTCCCAGTCCTGTTTGACATTTGTCTCAAGAGTTTTATTTTGCTTTTTATGTCTTCATCACTTTAAAGGTTTCTTTCGAATCTTGTTGGAGTTTCTTTTCCTCGTATGTTTTGCAGTTTTTGATTGGGAGCTTGTTTTTGGAGGGCTTAATCTGTGGGTATCCTGTAAGGCTTGGCTGGAATGTGTCTGTGTCTCTTTAGAGAGAATATTTATTTCTGCCAAATGTCCCAGAGTTATTACCAGTGGAACCTCTTTGCACATTAATATATCAAATCCAGTTACAAAGGTAATAAATTCAAATTGGATCCCAGGCATGATAAAATTTAAATCCCAACACACATCATCACTGGCCTTTGGTTATAAACTCTTTATTTTTCTTTTTTTCATCCATTTTTTTAAAAAAATATATTTATTATTATTTCTGTTTAACCTAAACCAAAAATGGTCAATATGGTTACAAATTCTTTGAGAGATTTTATTTTATTTGAAATAGCATCTTACTCTAGTGCCCAGGCTGGAGTATAGTTGTGTGATGATGGCTTACTGCAGCCGCAGTCTCCCAGGCTCAAACAGTTCTCCCATCTCAACCTCTAGAGTAGCTGGGACTAGGGACTACTTTTTAAAATTTTTAGTTGAAATGGGGTTTCACTATGTTGCCCAGCCTGGTCTTGAACTCCTGGGCTCAAGCAAGCCTCCCACCTCGGCCTCCTAAAGTGCTGGAATTACAGGTGTGAGCCACTGTGCCTAGCTGGAGATCTTTTTCATACCAAGCTAGATACCTTAGTTTTTGTTTTGCCAATAGGTAGATTTCTTTCCCCTCCCCTCCCCTCCCCTCCCCTCCCCTGCTGTTCCCCTTTTCTGACAGTCTCGCTCTGTCGCCAGGCTGGAGTGCAGTGGTGTAATCTCGGCTCCCTGCAACCTCCACCTCCTGGGTTCAAGCAGTTCTCCTGCCTCAGCCTCCCAAGTAGCTGGGATTACAGACATGTGTAACCATGCCCTACTAATTTTTGTATTTTTAGTAGAGACAGGGTTTTACCATGTTGGCCAGGCTGGTCTTGAACTCCTGACCTCAAGCAATCCTCCTGCCTCGGCCACCTAAAGTGCTGGGATTACAGGCGTGATTTCTTTCTAACTGTTTAGTAATCCTGGATTTTTCTCTCTCTCTCTTTTCTTTTTTTTTTTTCTGACTCGGTTACAGTTACAGTCACACATTGCTTAATGATGGGGATACCTTTTGAGAAGTGTGTTATTAGGTGATTTTGTCATTGTGTGAACATCATAGAGTGTGCTACACAAACCTAGATGGTATAATCCAGTATACACCTGGGCTGTATGGTATAGCCTATTGCTCCTAGACTACAGGCCTGTACAGCATGTTACTGTACTAAATATTGTAGGCAATTGTAGCACAATGGTAAGTATGTATTTAAACATATAAAATGTATGGTAAAAATATGGTAAAAAACATTAAAACTGCACACCTATATAGGGCACTTATCAATGAAGGACTAGAAGTTGCTTTAAGTGAGTCAGTGAGTGAGTGTTGAGTGAATGTGAAGGCCTAGGTTATTACTGTACACAACTACAGATAGAGTACTACACTTTATAAACAGTGTACACCTAGGTTACACTAGATTTATTTAAAAATTAGGTAATTGTGCTATGATATTACAATGGCTATGATGACTCTAGACAATAGAAAATTTTCAGCTCCATTATAATCTTATGGGACCACTGTCATACATGCAGCCCATCATTTACTGAAACATCATTATCCAGAGCATGGCTGTACCAGCTTTGTACAGGCCTGATGACTGTCTTGTGTCTCTGCATGGCCAGTAAAATCTGAGCCCATTTTATTATGAAAAGTAGCAACCATCTTTATTGTTCCTCCCTCCCAAGTAACTATAGCATGAAGCACCTTATTATCAGTCTGGGTTTACAAGGATTGGGTCCTTGCATATTTGTTTTACTTTCTTGACAACTGAATTATGCTTTTAAGAAATGTTTCTTTTAGCATTTATTGATGTTTTGTACCAGAAGGATTTCCTGGTTTTTTGGTCTACCACATTTCCAGAAGTAGAAGCCAAAATGTGTTTATTGCTCTTTCCCAGGAATCCTTTTTGCTTCTTCTCTGAGGAATCCTACATCTTTAGAAGGAATGCAGTTCAGTTCAGCAGACGGTATTGATTGCCTTCTATGTACCAATGACTATTTATGGAAATCATTAGTTTTCTAGCAGAATTCTATCTTCATTCAAAAAATAAAACAAATATGCTTATCTTTCTCACCATCCTTCTGCAACTATCAATCACAAGGATTATATTATATAAAAAGAGTCAGCAGATAGGTTCCAGTACTTTAGATAAAACTCCTGTCTTGAGATAAAATTCTAGCACTTAAACTCTTGCTATTTGCAAAGTATGGATTACATTATCATTACTAATGCATGTGTGCACCCATGTGCGTGTACACACACACACACAGAAGGTAAGTGGACAAGTTACATCAAAGTTCACATATTTTTCAAAGTTGTGTATTTTTCTTTGTGTTTAGATTTTCTTCTACCTCAGTTTAAAAGATGTGATAATATGTGGCCAAGTTAATCATGCCTGGATGTTGATGACACAGCTGAACTCACTGTGGAATGCTGTAAGTAGATACTAACTGAACTATGTCTTCACACTAATTCTTAAAAGGAGAATGGACTGCTGTGAAGCCAACTGTTGTGGGGACACCTTCTTCCCTGCTCTGTGGTCACCAGCAGCAAGTGAATTTGGTTTTCTTTTGTCCAGGCACAAGCCTGGGGGAAGAGATAAAAAAGATAATAATGCCATTTTAAGAGATACATCATTAGTATTTTAAAATGTAAATGGTAGATATAAATGAATATCATTTTTGGATTGAAACAAAGCTCCATTTTATTGGATAGTTTGTACTCCATTCTGGTTTTATTACTGTGTGCCTACTTCCTTTTCATGAGCATAGACTATATGTTGAGTCCATGACTATGGGAAAGATGTTTAGAGTGTGAGGTGTGCAATAGCTTTTTCTTAACTCATAATTTTTGGAAGGGTTATTTCCATTAAAAAGAGAGGATTATGCTGGGCACAGTGGCTCACGCCTATAATCCTCGCACTTTGGAAGGCCAAGCCAGGTGGATCACCTGAGGTCAGGAGTTTGAGACCAGCCCAACATGGTGAAACCCTGTCTCTACTAAAAATGCAAAAATTAGCCAGGCACGGTGGCAGTTGCCTGTAATCCCAGCTACTCAGGAGGCTGAGGCAGGAGAATCACTTGAGCCTGGGAGGTGGAGGTTGCAGTGAGCCGAGACTGTGCCACTGCATTCCAGCCTGGGCAACAGAGCAAGACTCTGTATCATTCAAAAAAAAAAGAGAGGATTGGCTGAGCGCTGTGGCTCACGCCTATAATCCAAGCATTTTGGGAGGCCGAGGCAGGTGGATCACGAGATCAAGAGATTGAGACCATCCTGGCCAACCTTGTCTCTAAAAATTAGCTGGGCGTGGTGGTGTGCGCCTGTAGTCCCAGCTACTTGGGAGGCTGAGGCGGGAGAATTGCTTGAACCCAGGAGGCAGAGGTTGCAATGAGCCAAGATCACACCACTGCATTCCAGCTTGGCGACAGAGCGAGACTCTGTCTCAAAAAAAAAAAAAAAGAGAGGATTACAAGGATGACCTTAGTGTACCTGGGTGATGTTATGCAAAACTGATAAGGGCAGAGGTTTTTGGAGTGGCCAGGGCTGATTGATAAACAATAACATTGATATCACAGTATTGCTAATATTGTCAGCTGAAAATTTACGTTTGTGAACATCCAATTGCCTGTGAACAGGCAACTTCTCATTGCCTTCTGAATAAAGTTACTGTTTGTGCTAAAAATGCTGATTATAATTGTGCCACATTTGAACACTCACAAATAAAAGCAGAAATAGGAGGATGGAGCAACATACAATTGTGGAAAGAGAAATTTGCTGAACATAAAGCACTAACTTCCTACCCTGGCTTCATTCCTCACTGCCATGTGCTTATAATGCTCTCCATCTTTATCCAGTGAGGTCTCTGGGCAGAAGCGTTGGCTTTTTCTAACTCCTGCCAGCTTCCTCAAGACATGTCATGATCGAAATATTGTATATATTCTTTCTCCTCTAGACCATTTGGATGCATTTTTTTCTTCTTTATAGGTTTTCCGAAGGAAAAAGCAACATCCCCAAATATCTGTAATGTAATTTAGAGATTTATCACTTTAAGCCAGTGGTTCTCAAAGTGTGGTCCTGGGACCAGTAGTATCAGCATCACCCAATACCTTGTTGGAAATGCAAATTCTTAGGCCCCATCCCAGACCTACTGAGTCAGAAACTCTTAGGGTAGCAAACAGTAATCTGTTTTAACAACCCCCTAGATGATTCTGATGCACGCTAACGTTCGAGAATCACCGCGTTAAACTAAAAATAAAATTAAGACAGGAACACCTAATTTGTTAGCTAAGATAGGTTTGGTAAGATGAAATCAGTTCTTTTCTTGCCATTGTTGCACAGTGCGAGAGTAGTGCAACCGAGAATGGGATGGTGTCCAGATGCGATGTAAAGATGTTGAGTTAACTTATGAAGCTAGAGTCCCTGACACCTTCTCAACTCCTTTTAATTTCTTTGAGTTAAGTTTTAGAGCTTCTACAAAGTGGCGCCAGGCCCCCTATTCATAGGTCAGTCTGAGCACGTGATATCATCAGTGCTTCAATCATTAGCACTAAGGAGGGGTTGTGAAGTCAGCTATTGACTAGACTTTAGATAACAGGGAAAATGTTGCCACTGAACATTGGTTGATGGTGTAAATGACCATGTTTGTTGATATTAAAATATCTTACAAGAAACAGACAAGAGAAGTTGTTGGGGGATGTGTGCTTATTTGCTTATTTTTTATTGTTGGCTGAGTCCTCTCCTCAATGTCTCTTTGGAATGAGAAACACAAACATGTTTCAGGTTAAAAAATAGTTCTGTGGCAAGAATAGTACATAAGTGCCAGCCTAGGAGTTCATATTAGAAAATGACAGAGTGTATGTGTTTCTGCATGCATGCAGACACACTAAGAATGTCAAATATGATTTATGTGTTGTTTATTTTAGTCCTATGCCATGCTTTTTAAAATTTATGTACTCCATATTTTGTGTGCTTTGTCATGTCTTTTTGAAGTAGTAATAGTAGCTAATATTTATTGAATGCTTTCTTATATGCCAGATGCTACACTAAGTATTTTATTTGCATTTTCTCAGTTTGTCTCTTCAGCCTCCTGAGTTAGGCACTATTATTTTTCCCATTTTACAGATGGAAAAAAACTAAGCCTTAGTTAAGTCATAGCCAGCATGGTTAAATGGCTAGGATGGGATTCACATTCTGATCTGTCTGACTAGAAAGTATGTGTTCTTAATTATCAGCTATTTATAAGGGAATGCCAGGTCTGCCATTTGCCTTTCCCCTAACTGGCAGCATAGAATTTCTCCTCTTAAGGTTCTTTAACAATGATATAACCTTGAGCTCTGAGACCCAACTTTCATAAAATGCTTGGCATTAATGAGTAATATTCATGAAGCGTTCGGGTCAAGTAAGTCCTCTAGATACTGTGTATTTTGTCCCTGAATTGAATCAGCCAACCAGAGAGCAGCACACTTGGACTCTATTGCTTTAGGTTTTCTCTTTCTGAGTTGTGCTTTTTTGCCCTGAATTCAGCTTTTGTCCAGTGGTTTGTTATATGGAAGTCATTCAATTTATTTAATCTGTCTCCTATCGAAAGACATTTAGGTTGCTTACTATCTTTTGTTAATAAAATCCTGTGGTGAATATCCTGTTTCTCAGTGTTTCGTTGTATACATGTATGATTATATTGGCAGGATAAATTCTTAGAAGTAGAATTGTTAAGGCAAAGGTTGGATTCATTTATAATCACAAAATTGGCCAGGCATGGTGGCTCATGCCTCTAATCCCAGCACTTTGGGAGACTGAAGTAGGTGGATCATTTGAGGTCAGGAGTTCGAGACCAGCCTGGCCAACATGGTGAAACCCCATCTCTACTAAAAATACAAAAATTAGCCGGGCGTGGTGGCAGGTGTCTGTAATCCCAGCTACTCGGGAGGCTGAGGCAGGAGAATCACTTGAACCCAGGAGGCAGTGGTTGCAGTGAGCCAAGATCATGCCTCTGCACTGCAGCCTGGACAACAGAGCAAGACTCTGTCCCCCCTAAAAAATTATATATATATATGTGTGTGTGTGTGTGTATGTAAAGTCACAAAATTGTGTGGAGTTATGGAGTACTTTTTGCCCCCAAATTTCCTTAGCTCTCTCTATTTTTTTTTTTTTTTGAGATGGAGTTTTGCTCTATCACCTACACTGGAATGCAGTGGCACGATCTCAGCTCACTGCAACCTCAGCCTCCTGGGTTCAAGCAATTCTCCCGCCTTAGCCTCCTGAGTAGCTGGGATTACAGGTGCACACCACCACACCTGGCTAATTTTTGTATTTTCAGTAGATACAGGGTTTCACCATGTTGGTCAGGCTGGTCTCAAACTCCTGACCTCAGGTGATCCACCCTCCTTGGCCTTCCAAAGTCCTAGGATTATAGGTGTGAGCCACCATGCCAGGCCTATACTTTTTTTTATATCTGATATCACATTGTTATTTTAATTTATGTATCTCAACTCACAAGAGAGACTGAACATTATATGTCAGGAAACCATTTTGCATTTACGTTTTTTATCCTAATTTACTATATTTTTATCAGCCAACTCAAATCATTTTTGGGAACAAGCAAAAATGTATGTGTGTATGTGTTGAAATTTCCATACTGTACTAAATAGAACATTCAAACTAACATTTCAGTCTTTTTTTCTGTCTGGAAATGATGTGATGAAGAGCTTTTAGTACTAGACGCTTTAAAATATTTTAAATTTTTACATGAAACAGATCTTATTTCTTTTCAAATAATTTCAACTTTTGTTTTAGATATAAGGGGTACATGCTCAGGTTTGTTACCTGGGAATATCATGTGATGCTAAGGTTTGGGGTACAGATTCCATTATCCAGATAGTGAACATAGTACCCAATAGGTAGTTTTTCTAAACCAGCCCCCACCTTCCAGTAGTCCACATAAATATGCAGATGTGCTCCCATATTTATGTTCGTGTATGCTCAATGTTTAGCTTCCACTTATAAGTAAGAACATGCAGTATTTAGTTTTCTGCTTCTGCATTAATTTGCTTGGGATGATGGCCTCTAGCTCCATCTGTGTTGCTGCAAAGGACATGATTTCATTCTTTTTTATGGCTATGCAGTATTCTGTCGTGTATATCTACCACTTTATCTTTATTCGATGTACTATTGATTGAATATGTGGTTGAGTCCACATCTTTGCTATTGTGAGTAACACAGAGATGAACATATGAGTGCATGTGTCTTTTTGGTAGAATGATTTATTTTTCTTTGGATATTTACCCAGTAATGGGATTACTGGGTTGAATGGTAGCTCTGTTTTAAGTTCTTTGAGAAATCTCTGGACTGCTTCCCACAGTGGTTAGATTAATTTACATTCCCACCAATGGTGTATAAGTGTTCTCTTTTCTCCACAACTTTGCCAGAATCTGTTGTTGTGTGACTTTTTAATAATAACCATTCTGAGCCGGGCATGGTGGCTCACACCTGTAATCCCAGCACTTTGGGAGGCCAAGGCAGGCGGATCATGAGGTCAAGAGATCAAGACCATCCTGACCAACCTGGTGAAACCCTGTCTCTACTAAAAATACAAAAAGTAGCTGGGCATGGTGGCATGTGCCTGTAGTCCCAGCTACTCAGGAGACTGAGGCAGGAGAATCGCTTGAGCCTGGGAGGCAGAGGTTGCAGTGAGCTGAGCCAAGATCATGCCACTGCACTCCAGTCTGGCGACAGAGCAAGACTCTGTCTCAAAAAAAAAAAAAAAAAAAAAGCATTAGGAATGGGATGGGAC
>NC_037670.1:127201017-127382517 GCF_003255815.1 Theropithecus gelada | reverse complement strand
AAAAAAAAAAAAAAAAAAGTCATTCTGACTGGTATGAGACAGTATCTTTTTTTTTTCGTGGCAGAGTCTTGCTCTGTCATCCAGGCAGGAGTGCATTGGTCTAATCTCAGCTCACTGCAACCTCCACTTGTCAGGTTCAGGCAATTCTCATGCCTTGGCCTCCCGAGTAGCTGGGACTACAGGCGTGCACCACCACCCCTGGCTAATTTTTGTATTTCTAGTAAAGATGGGGTTTTGCCATGTTGGCTAGGCTCATCTTGAACTCATGGACTCAAGTGATCCGCCACTTTGGACTCCCAAAGTGCTGGGATTACAGGCATGAGCCACTGTGCCCGATCTCATTGTGATTTCAATTTGCGTTTATCTGATAATGATGCGGAGCATTTTCTCATCTGTTTCTTGGCCACTTGTATTTCTTCTTTTGAGAAGTGTCTGTTCATGTTCTTTGCCTATTTTTATGGGGTTGTTTTTGCTTGTTGATTTAAGTTCCCTATAGATTCTGGATATTAGGCCTTTGTTGGATGTATAGTTTGCAAATATTCTCTCTCATTCTGTAGGTTGTCTGTCTGCTTCATTGATAGTTTCTTTTGCTGTACAGAAGTTCTTTAGTTAGGTCACATTTGTCTATTATTGTTTTTGTTGCAATTGTTTTTGGGGACTTTCTCATTTCTTAATGCATTTTGTTTATTCTTTTTAGATTGATTTTTCCACAGTGAAAAATGTGATTCCAGATAAATATATACTGTCTACTTTGCAAAGGTGGCGTTTAAATGTGCTGCGTTTGAATTTTCATGGTTGTCTTCTCCGACCCAAAACTTTCAGATCTGTCAGTAAGTATGTTCATTACAACTATTTGTCTTGCTTTCCTATATCACAATTAAACAAATACACAGAAAAGCATAGATTAGAAAGGAAACTTCAGTGACAGTTTTAGGTCATAAGGATACCAATTATAACCATTTAAAAAGTGTATAATATAGTACAGCTTTTACTGTATTGTGTGCCCTGGGAGTTGGTTCTTTGTCTATTCTGTTTTTTTTTTTTTTTTTTTTTGAGACAGAGTCTTACTCTGTCTCCCAGGCTGGAGTGCAGTGGCACGATCTTGGATCACTGCAACCGCCGGCTCCTGGGTTCAAATGATTCTCGTGCCTCAGCCTGCCGAGTAGCTGGGACTACAGGCATGCGCCACCACGCCCGGCTAATTTTTTTGGTATTTTTAGTAGAGACGGAGTTTCACCATGTTGGCCAGTCTGGTCTCAAACTCCTGACCTCAAGTGATCCACCCGCCTCGGCCTCCAAAAGTGCTGGGATAACAGGGGTGAGCCACTGTGCCCGGCCGGTTCTTTGTCTATTCTTGACTACTCTTTTGGGGTCTAGTATTTGTATATCTATGGATCATCAATTTTTTCTACTAACAATTATAAAACATATTCTTATTTTTAAAAATCTAACAATAGACAGTAAAACCATCTTTTTTCACCTCCCTCAAACCTATTCACTTAGTCAAAGGCATCCGATGTTATTAGTTTTCTGTTTTTCTAAAATACATTTCTATATATGTGATTAAAAATACACAACTTTACAACATGAAAGGAGTCATATTGTTTTATATTTTCTTTTATGTCCTGAAAATCTCTCCATGTCAGTACATTTAGATTCACTACATTCTTTTTAAATACTGTAAAATTATTTTCTATGTTGTAGATGTAGCATGCTTTATTTAGCCTTCTTCCTTTTGATGGACATTGAGATTATTTACAATTTTTTCCAAACTGACTGCTTTGTACTTCCATTGTGATATTTGTCTTTAACCTATATATCCTTTAACCTATATATTCTTTGAGATGCATTTTCTATCTATCATATAAGTATTTCTGGAAATGAAAGAAACAGTATATTTCAAAAAAAAGTAGACATTCATATTGACTCCAGATTATCGGGAGAACCCGCTCCCAATGTTTAACAAGGGTTCTTTTTCTATTTCCTGTGTGTCTTGGCTGGGTTGAGAAATAAAGGGAAAGAGCACAAGAGAGAGAAATTTAAAGCTGGGTGTCCAGGGGAGACATCACATGTCGGCTGGATCCGTGATGTTCCCCGAACCGTAAAACGGACAAGTTTTTATTAGCGATTTTCAAAAGGGGAGGGAGTGCACGAATAGGGTGTGGGTCACAGAGATCACCATCACAAGGTAATAAAATATCACAAAGCAAATGGAGGCAGGGCGAGATCACAGGACCACCAGATGGGGTGAAATTAAAATTTCTAATGAAGTTTTGGGCACACATTGTCATTGATAACATCTTATCAGGAAACAGGGTTTGAGAGCAGACAACCTGTCTGACCAGAATATATTAGGTGGGAATTTTCCTCCTCCTAATAAGCCTGGGAGCGCTACAGGAGACCGGGGCTTATTTCATCCCTTCGGCTTCGACCATAAAAGACGGCACACTTCTAAAGGGGGCCGTTCATAGGCCTACCCTCTGAGCGCATTCTCTTTCTCAGGGATGTTCCTTGCTGAGAAAAAGAATTCAGCGATATTTTTCCTATTTGCTTATGAAAGAGGAGAAATATAGCTCTGTTCCATCCTGCTCACTGGCGGCCAGTTCAAAGTTACCTCTCTTGTTCCCTGAACATCGCTGTTACCCTGTTCTTTTTTAAAGATGCCCAGATTTCATATTGTTCAAACACACATGCTCTACAAACAATTTGTGCAGTTGACACAATCACAGGGTCCTGAGGTGACATTCATCCTCCTCACCTGACGAAGAAAATGATGGGATTAAGAGATTAAAGAAAGGCATAGGAAAACACAAGGGTATTGATTGGGGAAGTGATAAGTGTCCGTGAAATCTTCACAATTTATGTTCAGAGATTACAGTAAAGACAGTCGTAAGAAATTATAAAAGTATTAATTTGGGGAACTAATAAATGTCCATGAAATCTTCACAATTTATGTTCTTCTGCCGTGGCTTCAGCCAGTCCCTCCGTTCGGGGTCCTTGACTTCCTGCAACACCAGATAATGAGAAAGAATGTCAATATACATGTACAAATACCAGTTGAATAAGTCTAAAGATATTAAAGGGTAAAATGAAGTTGCATGAGAAAGCTATATATTGTATATAAAATCTAATACCATTTGTATATAACTTTTCAATTTGCAAAATTATGTATATTTTTACCTTTTATTTTGAAATAATTTCAAACAATATACATTACTATAGATTTTTAAGTACACACACATATGGTGACATATAAAAAGCATGCATGAGAAAGAAAAACTCCAAATGCAAGACAGTGATTGTAAAAGTGGACAGAGAGAGTTTAATGGAAAGGGGAAGAAGTGCACAAGGAGTTTCAACTGTGTCTGTACATTTTTAATTGAAAAAAGAAGTTATGCAAAATGGAATAATTCTGATTGCTTATTGCTGGTGCTACACAAAGCTGTAGTTTTTTGTATGATGTTATTGTATCTGACCATGTGTTAAGCTTTCTTCTTGGTTTTAATAGTTTGTCAATTGATTCTCTTGAATTTTCTAGGTAGACTGTCGTATCTGGGACAGTTTTATTTTCATTCATGCCTATTCTTATCTCTTTTCTCTTTTTCTCATTTTATTACATTGCTTAGGACCTTTTTTGCAATGTTGAAAAGTAGCAGGGATATGCAGGAGTCTTGTTCATGGCTCCTTTTTCATATTTTTCATGAAAATAATGTTAATACATCTTTTAATTTCTGGGATACATCCTATATGGGGATATAATGCCGTTTTCACCTTTATAGCAACTGTGTCCTGCATGTTCCTCATTCCGTCTGGTTACATCTGCCTTTGGATTTTTAGGAACTATTCGTTTCTGATCTACCAAGGCCATTCTTGCTTTGGCTTCCATGCATGTTATACATTTTTGAAAAAAAAATTCATTCTTGGATTTTGGGCAGGAGAGAGAAGCTGAATGTGTGCTTAGTCTGTCATTTTTAACCAATTTATTATGTTTGTAGTAATAAAAAGTTAATAAAATAATTATAAACCTTAAAGTGTTAGCCACCCAAACTTGCTCTCTCTGTCTCTGTTTTATTATTATTATTATACTTTAAGTTCTAGGGTACATGTACACAACATGCAGGTTTGATACATAGGTATACATGTGTCATGTTGGTTTGCTGCACCCATCAACTCGTCATTTACATTAGGTATTTCTCCTAATGCTATCTCTCCCCCAGCCCCCTATCCCCTGACAGTCCCTGGTGTGTGATGTTCCCCGCCCTGAGTCCAAGTGATCTCATTGTTCAGTTCCCACCTATGAGTGAGAACATGTGGTGTTTGGTTTTCTGTCCTTGTGATAGGTTGCTGAGAATGATGGTTTCCAACTTCATCCATGTCCCTGCAAAGCACATGAACTCATCCTTTTTATGGCTACATAGTATTCCATGGTGTTATGTGCCACATTTTCTTGATCCAGTCTATCATTGATGGGCATTTGGATTGGTTCCAAGTCTTTGCTATTGTGAATAGTGCCGCAATAAACATACGTGTGCATGTGTCTTTATAGTAGCATGATTTATAAACCCAGTAATGGGTTCAAATGGTAATTCTAGTTCTAGATCCTTGAGGAATCACCACACTGTCTTCCACAATGGTTGAACTAATTTACACTCCCACCAACAGTAAAAGCATTCCTATTTCTCCACATCCTCTCCAGCATCTGTTGTTTCCTGACTTTTTAATGATTGCCTTTCTAACTGGCATGAGATGGTATCTCATTGTCGTTTTGATTTGCATTTCTCTGATGACCAGTGATGATGAACTTTTTTTCATGTGTCTGTTGGCTGCATAGATGTCTTCTTTTGAGAAGTGTCTGTTCATATCCTTTGCCCACTTTTTGATGGGGTTGTTGTTTTCTTGTAAATTTGTTTGAGTTCGTTGTAGATTCTGGATATTAGCCCTTTGTCAGATGGGTAAATTGTAAAATTTTTCTTCCATTCTGTAGGTTGCCTGTTCACTCTGATGGTAGTTTCTTTTTCCGTGCAGAAGCTCTTTAGTTTAATTAGAGTCCATGTTTCTGTTTTGGCTTTTGTGGCCATTGCTTTTGGTGTTTTAGTCATGAAGTCCTTGCCTGTGCCTGTGTCCTGAATGGTATTGCCTAGGTTTTCTTCTAGGGTTTTTATGGTTTTAGGTTAGATATTTAAGTCTTTAATCCATCTTGAATTAATTTTTGTATAAGGTGTAGGGCAGGGATCGAGTTCCAGCTTTCTGCATATGGCTAGCCAGTTTTCCCAACATTATTTATTAAATAGAGAGTCCTTTCCCCATTTCTTGTTTTTGTCAGGTTTGTCAAAGATCAGATGCTTGCAGATGTCTGGTGTTATTTCTGAGGCCTCTGTTCTGGTCCATTGGTCTATATATCTGTTTTGGTACCAATACCATGCTGTTTTGGTTACTGTAGCCTTGTAGCATAGTTTGAAGTCAGGTAGTGTGATGCCTCCAGCTTTGTTCTTTTTGTTTAGGATTGTCTTGGCAATGCAGGCTCTTTTTTTGTTCCATATGAACTTTAAAGTAGTTTTTTCTTCTGTGAAGAAAGTCATTGGTAGCTTGATGGGGATGGCATTGAATCTATAAATTACCTTGGGCAGTATGGGCATTTTTGTGATATTGATTCTTCCTATCGATGAGCATGGAATGTTCTTCCATTTGTTTGCATCGTCTTATTTCATTGAGCAGTGGTTTGTAGTTCTCATTGAAGAGGTCCTTCACATCTCTTGTAAGTTGTATTCCTAGGTATTTTATTCTCTTTTGCAGCAATTGTGAATGGGAGTTCACTCATGATTTGGCTCTCTGTTTGTAAATGGTGTATAGAAATTCTTGTGATTTTTGCACATTGATTTTGTATCCTGAGACTGCTGAAGTTGCTTATCAGCTTAAGGAGACTTTGGGCTTCAATGATGGGTTTTTTTAAAATATACAATCTTGTCATCTGCAAACAGAGACAATTTGACTTCCTGTTTTCCTCATTGAATACCCTTTATTTTTTTTCTCTTGCCTGATTGCCCTGGCCAGAACTTCCAATACTTGTTGAATAGGAGTGGTGAGAGAGGGCATCCTTGCCTTGTGTTTATGTGACGGATTGTGTTTATTGATTTGCGTATGTTGAACCAGCCTTGCATTCCAGGGATGAAGCCAACTTGATCATGGTGGATAAGTGTTTTGATGTGCTGCTGGATTCGATTTGCCATTATTTTATTGAGGATTTTTGCATCGATGTTCATCATGGATATTGGTCTAAAATTCTCTTTTTTTGTTGTGTCTCTGCCAGGTTTGGTATCAGGATGATGTTGGCCTCATAAAATGAGTTGGGGAGGATTCTCTCTTTTTCTTTTGATTGGAATAGTTTCAGGAGGAATGGTACCAGCTCCTGTTTGTACTTCTGGTAGAATTCAGCTGTGAATCTGCCTGGTCCTGGACTTTTTTTGGTTGTTAGGCTATTCATTATTGCCTCAATTTCAGATCCTGTTATTGGTCTATTCAGAGATTCAACTTCTTCCTGGTTTAGTCTTGGGAGGGTGTATGTGTCCAGGAATTTATCGATTTCTTCTAGATTTTCTAGTTTATTTGCATAGAAGTGTTTATAGTATTCTCTGATGATAGTTTGTATTTCTGTGGGATCAGTGGTGATATCACCTTTATCATTTTTTATTGAGTATATTTGATTCTTCTCTCTTTTCTTCTTTATTAGTCTTGCTATCGGTCTATCAATTCTGTTGATCTTTTTAAAAAACAAACTCCGGCTGGGCGTCGTGGCTCATGCCTGTAATCCCAGCACTTTGGGAGGCCAAGGCGGGTGGATCACAAGGTCAGGAGATCAAGACCATTCTGGCTAACACGATGAAACCCCATTTCTACTGAAAATACAAGAAAATTAGTTGGGCATGGTGGCAGGCGCCTGTAGTCCCAGCTACTTGGGAGGCTGAGGCAGGAGAATGATGTGAACCCAGGAGGCGGAGCTTGCAGTGAGCTGAGATCGCACCACTGCGCTCCAGCTTGGGCAACAGAGCAAGACTCCATTTTGAAGGGTTTTTTGTGTGTCTATCTCTTTCAGTTCTGCTCTGATCTTAGTTATTTCTTGCCTTCTGCTAGGATTTGAATTTGTTTGCACTTGCTTCTCTGGTTCTTTTAATTGTGATGTTATGGTGTCAATTTTAGATCTTTCCAGCTTTCTCTTGTGGGCATTTAGTGCTATAAATTTCCTTCTACACACTGTTTTAAATGTGTCCCAGAGATTCTGGTACACTGTGTCTTTGTTCTCATTGGTTTCAAAGAACATGTTTATTTCTGCCTTCATTTCGTTATGTACCCGGTAGTCATTCAGGAACAAGTTGTTCAGTTTCCAAGTAGTTGTGCAATTTTGAGTGAGTTTCTTCATCCTGAGATCTAATTTGATTTTACTGTGGTCTGAGAGACAATTTGTGATTTCTATTCTTTTACATTTGCTGAGGAGTGCTTTACTTCCAATTATGTGGTCAATTTTAGAATAAGTGTGATATGGTGCTGAGAAGAATGTATATTCTGTTGATTTAGGATGGAGAGTTCTGTAGTTGTCTATTAGGTCTGCTTGTTGCACAGCTGAGTTCAGGTCCTGGATGTCCTTGTTAATAACCTTCTCTCTCATTGATCTATCTAATATTGACAGTGGGGTGTTAAAGTCTCCTGTTACTATTGTGTGGGAGTCTAAGTCTCTTTGTAGGTCTCTAAGGACTTGCTTTATGAGTCTGGGTGCTCCTGTATTGGGTGCATATATATTTAATATAGTTAGCTCTTCTTGTTGAATTGATCCCTTTACCATTATGTAATGGCCTTCTTTGTCTCTTTTGATCTTTGTTGGTTTAAAGTCTGTTTTATCAGAGACTAGATTGCAACCCCTGCTTTTTTTGCTTTCCATTTGCTTGGAAGATTTTCCTCCATCCCTTTATTTTGACCCTGTGTGTGTCTTTTCACGTGAGATGGGTCTCCTGAATACAGCACACTGATGGGTCTTGACTCTTTATCCAATTTGCCAGTCTGTATTTTTTAATTGGGGTATTTAGCCCATTTATATTTAAAGTTAATATTGTTATGTGTGAATTTGATCCTGTCATTATGATATTTGCCGGTTATTTTGCCCGTTAATTGGTGCAGTTTCTTCATCTCAGTGATGGTCTTTACAATTTGGCATATTTTTGCAGTGGCTGGTACCAGTTGTTTCTTTCCATGTTTAGTGCTTCCTTCAGGAGCTCTTGTAAGGCAGGCTTGGTGGTGACAAAATCTCTCAGCATTTGCTTGTCTGTAAAGGATCTTATTTCTCCTTCACTTATGAAGCTTAGTTTGGCTGGATATGAAATTCTGGGTTGAAAATTATTTTAAGAATATTAAAGTGCAGTATTTGGGCAGGAGTGCCCCGTTTTTCCAGGTAGTCTGTCACAGCTTCCCTTGGCTAGGAAAGGGAAATCCCCCGACCCGTTGCACTTCCCAGGTGAGGCAACGCCCTGCCCTGCTTTGGCTCGCCCTGTGTGGGCTGCACCCACTGACCAACCAGTCCCAGTGAGATGAAACAGGTACCTCAGCTGGAAATGCAGAAATCACCCGTCCTCTGCGTTGATCACATTGGGAGCTGCAGACCACAGCTGTTCCTATTTGGCCATCTTGGAACGCCCCTTGTCTCTCTGTTTGTCTGTCCCTCTTTCCCTATATGTGTATACACACATATATACACATATGAAATATACATAGAAAATATACTATTAAATAAATCTACATTTTCTGAAGGAAGGAAATGGACTCAAGATGCAACATTCAGGGTTTCAGTTTGACCTAAGATTTTCATGATAGCAATGGTAGTTGAATAGTGGAATGAGTTTCTGAGAAATAGCAAGGCATGCTTATCTGGAAGCTTTTGTTTATTGAGGTACATTTTATGTAACATAAAATTCACCTTTTTAACCATTTTAAAGAGTACAACTCAGTGGTTTTTATTATATTAACAATGTTGAGCAACCATCACTATTTAATTCTAGACCATTTTCATCAGCCCAAAGAGAAGGCTCATACCCATTCTGCCTTTTGTTTCTTTTCTTACACAATTGCTCATTGAGGAAGCTCCTATATATTCCTACTTTGCTGAGTGTTCTTATAAAGGGGTAATGGGATTTTGTCAAATGCCTTTTCTGAGTCAACTGAAATGGTTTTCCCCTCCTTCCTTCTATTAATATCATGTATATCACATTGATTGATTTTTTTTTTGTCTGTTGAACCACCCTTGAATTCCTGAGATTAGTCTCGTTTGTTCGTACATCATGGTGTATAATCCTTTTAATACGCTGCTGGACTCTGTTTGCTAATATTTTTTTTTTTTTTTGAGATGGAGTCTCTCTGTCGCCCAGGCTGGAGTGCAGTGGCCGGATCTCAGCTCACTGCAAGCTCCGCCTCCTGGGTTCACGCCATTCTCCTGCCTCAGCCTCCCGAGTAGCTGGGACTACAGGCGCCCGCCACCTCACCCAGCTAGTTTTTTTTTTTTTTTGTATTTTTTAGTAGAGACGGGGTTTCACTGGGTTAGCCAGGTTGGTCTTGATCTCCTGACCTCGTGATCCGCCTGTCTCAGCCTCCCAAAGTGCTGGGATTACAGGCTTGAGCCACTGTGCCTGGCCGCTAATATTTTTAAAAGGATATTTGCATCTGTATTTAAAAGGAACATTACTCTGTAGTTTTTCCTTCTTGTGGTGTCTTTGGCATCCTTATCGGGATAATATTGGCTTCATCGAATGAGGTAGGAGGTATTTTTTTGGAAAGAGTTTGAGGATTGATGTTTGGTTTAAGATTTGAGGATTAAATGTTTGGTAAAATTTGCCCATGAAGCCATCTGGCCCTAGGCTCTCTCTTGGAGGTTTTTTGTTTGTTTGTTTGTTTTGAGATGGATTCTCGCTCTGTCACCCAGGCTGGAGTACAGTGGTGCAATCTTGGCTCACTGGAACCTCTGCCTTCCGGGTTCAAGCGATTCTTCTCCCTCAGCCTCCTGAGTAGCTGGGATTACAGGTAAGTGCCATCATGCCTGGCTAATTTTTGTATTTTGAGTAGATACAGGGTTTTGCCACATTGGCCTGGTTGGTCTTGAACTGCTGACCTTAAGTGATCCACCTGTCTCAGTCTCCTAAACTGCTGAGATTACAGGCATGAGCCTGGCCTTGTTGGAGGTTTTTTGATTGCTGATTTAGTATTTTTACTTATTATAGTGCTTTTTAGATTTTCTGTTTCTTCTCGAGTCAATTTTGGTGGTTCATGTGTTTCTAGGAATTTGTCAGTTCCATGTAGTTTATCTAATTTGTTGGGGTACAACAGTTCATAATATTCTCTTATGATCCTTTTTACTTCTGTAAAGTCAGTACTAATGTACCCACTTTCATTTCTAATTTTAGTACTATTAGTCTTTCTTTTTGGTTTCCTGGTCAGTCTAGGTAAAGGTTTGCAAATTTTGTTGATTGTTTCAACCAACTGTTTGGTTCTTTTTTCATTGTTGTAAAAAATAGATAACATAAAAATTACTATTTTAACCACTTTTATGTGTACAGTTCTGTAGCATTAAGTATATTCACGTTCTTGTGCAACCATCATCACTGATGCATCTCCAGAACTTTTTCAGCTCACAAAACTGATAGTTTGTACCCATTAAGTACTAAATCCTCTTTTCTCCCTCCTCCTAAGTCCTGGCAATCACCATTCTACTTTCCATCTCTATGGATTTGATGACTCTAGGTGCCTCATATAAGTGGAATCAAACAATAATTGTTCTTTTGTGCCTAGCTTACTTCACTTAGCACAGTATCATCAGGGTTTACTCCTTTTAGCATGTGTCAGAATTTCCTTTTTAAGGGTAAATAATATTTTATTTTATGTATATACCACATTTTGTTTATCCATTCTTCCAATAATAGACACTAAAGTTGCTTCAATCATTTAGGCATTGCAAATAATACTACTATAAATATGGATATTCAAAAAAACCTTATTTTTGTTAATTCTCTATTTTCTATTTTCTGTTTTGCTTATCTCCACTCCAATTTTTTTTTTTTTTGGTGAGAGGGTCTCACTCTGTTTCCCAGGCTGGAGTACACTGGCATGATCACAGCTTACTGAAGCCTCAACCTATGGGGCTTAAGTGATCCTTCCACCTCCCACCTAAGTAGCTAGGACTACAGGTGGCCACACCTGGCTAATTAAAAAAAAAATTTTGTAGAGACGGGATCTGACTGTGTTACCCAGGCTGGTCTTGAACTCCTGAACTCAAGAGATCCTCCTGCCTCAGCCTTCCAAAATGCTAGGATTACAGGTGTGAGCCACTGCACCCAGTCCACTTCAGTCTTTATTATTCTGGTTGACTTGGGTTTTGTTTGCTCTTCTTTGCTAGTTTTTTCAGGTTAAAAGTTAGGTTATTGATTTAAGAACTTTCTTTTCTTTTCTTCTTTTTTTTAAAATTAACATTTATTTATTTATTTATTTATTTATTTATTTATTTATTTAGAGATGGAGTCTTGCTCTGTTGCCCAGGCTGGAGTGCAGTGGCTTGATCTTGGCTCACTGCAACCTCTGCTAGTAGAGACGGGGTTTCACCATGTTGGCCAGGCTGCTCTCGATCTCCTGACCTCAGGTGATCTACCCGCCTTGGCCTCTTAAACTGCTAGGATTACAGGTGTGAGCCACTGTGCCCAGCCATAAACTTTATTCTTAAGAGAAATTTCAGGTTCTCAGCAAAATTGAGCAAAAGGTATAGAGATTTCCCATATACCTCCTTCCCCGACACATACATTGCCTCCCCACTATCAACATTACCAACAAGAATGACACACTTGTTACAATTGGTGAAGCTATATTTACACATCATTATCACCCAAAGTCCATACTTTATATAGGGTTCACTCTTAGTGTTGTATATGGTATGACTTTGGACAAATTTACAGTGATATTTGTGTTTGCCATTATAATATTGTGCTGAGTACTTTCATTCCTTTAGGAATCCTCTGTGCTCTGCCTGGTCATCCCCCCTCACCCTGCTAGTTCCTGACAACCACCAATCTTTTTATTGTCTATATAGTTTTGCCTTTTCTGGAATGTCATATAGTTGGAATCATACAGTATGTAACCTTTTCAGATGGGCTTCCTTCACTTATTAGTGTGCCCTTAAATTTCTTTTATATCTTTTCACGGCTTGATAGATCATTTTTTTAGTGCTGAATAATATTCCATTGTCTGAATGTATCACCAATTTATTAACTCACCTATTGAAAGACATCTTGGTTGTTTCCAAGTTTGAGCAAATATGAATAAAGTTGTTATAAACATTTGTGTGCAGGTTTTTGTATAGACAGAAGCTTTCAACTCCTTTGGGTAGATACCAAGGAACATGATTGCTGGATTGTATGGTAAGGGTATGTGCTGTTTTGTAAGAAAGTGCCAAACTGTCTTCCAAAGTTGGCTGTACCATTTTGCATTCTCATCAGCAATGAACGAGAGTTCCTGTTGCTCCACATTCTCATCAGCAATGAATGGGAATTCCTGTTGCTCTATATCCTCATCAGCATTTGGTGCTGTCACTGTTCTGGATTTTGGCCATCCTAATAGGCGTGTGGGGGTATCTCATTACTGTTTTAATTTACATTTCCCTGATGACATTTGTTATGGAGCATCTTCTCATATGCTTCTATCTTTCTGGTGAGGTGTCTGTTAAGGACTTTGGCCCATTTTTAACCAGGTTGTTTTCTTATTGTTTTGTTTTTGTTTTTGTTTTGAGGCAGAGACTTGCTTGTTCGCCCAGACTGGAGTACTGTGGTGCAATCTGGCTCACTGCAACCACACCTCCCCAGTTCAAGCAATTCTCATGCCTCAATCTCCTGAGTAGCTGGGATTACAGGTATGCACCAGCATGCCTGGCTAATTTTTGGACTTTTAGTAGAGATGGGATTTCGCCGTGTTGGCCAGGCTGGTCTTGAACTCCTGACGTCAAGTGATTTGCCTGCCTCAGCCTTCTGAAGTGGTGGGATTACAGGTGTGAGCCACCATGCCCAGCCTGGATTGTGAGGTTTTAACCACCATACATAAGATATATATATTGATATATGTATCTGAGGTCAAGATAACCTGTAAACATTTTCTTTGTTTAAATTTTTAATATTTTGTGTCTAAAATATATTTCACATAGTATTTATCTGGAAGTGTACTTCTTAGTACCATTGTCTTCATCACAGAAACAACTGAGCATTCAAGCCTGAGTAGACCTTGATCTTTTTTAAGGAAGCAAAGGTAATGTCTGTCTTAACTTGGTAATATTTTTAATTTACTGAAAATTATTTACTGAAAATTGTTTAGTCAAACCCATTTTAATTCCAGCAAACTTGAGTGTATCAAAGATAAAAACCATTCTTAACACATGGACACATAGAGGCGAATGATGGACACTGGGGCTTACTGGAGGGTGGAGGGTGGAGGAGGGGGAGGATCAGCAAAAATAACTAACACGAGAGGTCCCGAGGCCGAGCCGTCGAGTACCTAGGATGCCGCGTGGAAGCCGAAGCCGCACCTCCCGCATGGCCCCTCCGGCCAGCCGGGCACCTCAGATGAGAGCTGCACCCAGGCCGGCACCTGTCGCTCAGCCACCAGCAGCGGCACCCCCATCTGCAGTTGGCTCTTCTGCTGCTGCACCCCGGCAGCCAGGTCTGATGGCCCAGATGGCAACCACTGCAGCTGGCGTGGCTGTGGGCTCTGCTGTGGGACACACACTGGGTCATGCCATTACTGGGGGCTTCAGTGGAGGAAGTAATGCTGAGCCTGCGAGTCCTGACATCACTTACCAGGAGCCACAGGGAACCCAGCCGGCACAGCAGCAGCAGCCTTGCTTCTATGAGATCAAACAGTTTCTGGAGTGTGCCCAGAACCAGGGTGACATCAAGCTCTGTGAGGGTTTCAATGAGGTGCTGAAACAGTGCCGACTTGCAAACGGATTGGCCTAATCAAGAAGTTCAACCTGGAGAGATGGAAAATCAGCTCTCATACCTTAAGTTAATTTAGTGTAAAAATAGAATTGATAGTGAAGGTATAAAGTGTAACCATAACCTCTCCTGTCATTCCTAGCTTCCTTGCTTCAGAACTGAAATGGAAGGGGGTGTGTTCCTACTCTGTAGAATTTGGGACTGGGCAAAATGTGTTACCTCCTTAAACTAGCTGTTATGATTTTATTCTTTGTGAGTTAATTAGAATAAAGTCATTTTCTTCCAAAAAAAAAAAAAAAATAACTAACACATACTAGGCTTAATACCTGGGTGACTAAATAATCTATACAACAAACCCCTGTGACATGAGTTTACCTATATAACAAGCCTAATACATATACCCTTGAAACTGAAATAAAAGAATTTTTTTTTCAGAGATGTTTTAGTTTTTCTATTGTTTCTCCTGCCCCACCCCCACCCCCTACCCCAGCTAAGATCAGTTCATCTATTGGTGTGTGGAGAATTACACACATTTCTGGGAAGATTGGTTTTCTGACAGTTGGATTGAAGATAAATATTGGCTGCTCTTTTGGGCTGTTTGGCTGACTGAACACAACAGTTGTAATCCTTATACCAGTAAAATTTTAGAAAATTAAATGTAGAATGTTATCTTAAAATATTCAAGGCAGGGCACAGTGCCAAGGCACGTGGATCACTTGAGGCCAGGAGTTTGAGCCCAGCCTGGCCAACATGACGAAACCTTGTCTTTACTAAAAATACAAAAATTAGCCAGGTGTGGTGACGTGCGACTGTGGTTCCACCTACTTGGGCGGCTGAGACATGAGAATTGCTTGAACCCGTGAGGTGGAGGTTACAGTGTGCCAAGATCATGCCACCGCATTTCAGCTTGGGTGACAGAGCAAGACTGTATTAAAAAAAAAAAAAAAAAAGGGCTGGGCTTGGTGGCTCATACCTGTAATCCCAGCACTTTGGGAGGCCGAGGCAGGCGGATCATGAGGTCAAGAGATCGAGACCATCCTGGCTAACACGGTGAAACCCTGTCTCTACTAAAAATACAAAAAATTAGCTGTGCATGGTGGCGGGTGCCTGTAGTCCCAGCTACTCCGGAAACTGAGGCAGGAGAATTGCTTGAACCCGGGAGGTAGAGGTTGTAGTAAGCCGAGATAGCGCCACTGCACTCCAGCCTGGGCGACAGTGTGAGACTCCGTGTCAAAAAAAAAGAAATCCTTAAAAGGTAGATGAGGGCACAGACTTACAGAATTTAGACAAGTAGATCCTCACTATTGGCCAGGCATTGTGGTCCTATAATCCCAGCACTTTGGGAAGCCGAGGTGGGCGGATCATTTGAGGTCAGGAGTTTAAGACCAGCTTGGCCAACATGGTGAAACTCTGTCTCTACTAAAAATATAAAATTTAGCCAGGCGTGTTGGTGGGTGCCTGTAATCCCAGCTACCCGGGAGACTGAGGCAGGAGAATCACTTGAACCCGGGAGGCAGAGGTTGTGGTGAGCCAAGATGGTGCCATTGCACTCCTGCCTGGGTGACAGAGGGAGACTCCGACTCATTAAAAAAACAGATCCTCATTACTGAATCCCTTCGATTTGCCAATTTGCTGGAGCAGGAGACTCAAGATTTCTCAGAAACAGACATGAATTGATCCAGGGTATAGGCTCCAGAGGATGGAATGGTGAATGAATGAAAAGCAGTGCTGCTTAAAGTTGAATATCTTTTTCAAGTAACTAGGCATTAGGTCACAGCCAACTCACGACTCAGGAGGACTCTGTTTATAGTAAATCTTGTTTACTTCAGAAAAATCAGAGAATCTTACGACTAGGAAAGGTTGTTTGTTTTGCTTTGTTTTTAACTTATTTTATCCAAATACCCAAGTGATACATACATTCAAATATGTATATCTCAGGACAGTAGTAATTTTTACTACCATAAAATATACTGATTTTTGTAACCTTATGAACTTGTATTGTCTGTCGTAAAAAAGAGACATCCAAAGGCAAGTTACTAGAGTAACTGTCAAGTAAGAAATTGGTGAAAGAGGAAGTGTCTAATTGTTCATTCCATCATGAATCAACTACACTTCCCTGAAAAAGTTTAACTCCGATGTAGAAAAGGGGCAAATCTTAAGGTTTGAAAATCCACTTTGGTCTTGACCCTGAGAGATGTTAGGAATGCCTACTGACTTACTTTTGGATGTCCTGGATTAATTTCTGTTTTGATGTGTTCAGGAGCTTTATTTCCAAATACATTCCTGGGGATTAAATTGAATATAAAAATCAACCAATAAAATCCCTAACTAGCCTCTAAAAATTATACCAGAGAACAACTTGGGCCCTTTCTCTGAATCAGGTTTCGTCTCATTTCATTCCAGAATCCTCTTGCCTCCAATATGATTCTCTTGTCACACCAGGCTTTTTCCATCATCAAATCTTGGCTCTTTCAGCTCCTATGTCCTTAAAATTCCACTCTGATGCTCATGAACAATAATAAATGAATTTGTAAATAAATGAACTTGTTACATCTCTCTGGTAACGTTTGAAATGTAATAGCTGGCTTTCATGCCTCATAGTGAACAATGTAGGGATTTGCATGAAGAAGTAATGTCTCTAAGTCCCCACCTCTGACCCAAACCACTGGGCAGAGTGGTTAGAACCTCACAATCCAGTCCAGGCTCAGTGGCTTACGCCTGTAATCCCAGAACTTTGGAAGGCTGAGGTGAGCAGAACACCTGAAGTCAAGAGTTCGAGACCAGCCTGGCCAACATGGCAAAACCCCCATCTCTACTAAAAATACAAAAATTATCCGGGTGTGGTAGCGGGCGCCTGTAATCCCAGCTACTTGGGAGGCTGAGGCAGGAGAATCGCTTGAACCCAGGGGGCGAAGGCTACAGTGAGCCAAGATTGCACCACTGCATTCCAGACTGGATGACAGAGCGAAACTCTGTCTCAAAAATAAATAAATAAATAAATAAAATAAATAAAATAGAAATAGAACCTCACAATCCAGAGTTATTTACTGAAGCATTAGCTCTGGCAGTTCTTCCGGCTTCCCATTCTCTTTGTTTCCTGTATATAAATACAGATCTAAATGTCTTGGACAAAAGACTTTCTCCTGCTAACTGTCCTCATGAGTGCTCCCCCACTTTCCTGGTACCTGCTCCTCTTTGGGGTTTAGTTCTGGAAGTTCTGGTGCCAGACAGCCACAGACAAGGGTAACTTTTACAATGCTGTGCAGCCCTGCATAGCAGAAAGGGCTTAGGCAGATCTCAATCCTGGCCCTGCCACTTTCCAGCTGTGTGATTTTGTCCAAGTTACTTCACCTCTCCACCTTGATTCCTCATCTATAAAAGACAGACAGTATTACCTACCTCAGAGGGATTTTGTGAGAATTAGAAGTGGAATATGTGAAGCTCTTAGCACAGTGTCTGGCATGTAGCATGTGCTTTAAAAATGTGTGGCTGAGTGTGGGGCTTACACCTGTAATCCCAGCACTTTGGGAGGGTGAGGTGGGTGGATCACTTGAAGTCAGGAGTTCAAGACCAGCCTGACCAACATGGTGAAACCTTGTCTCTACTAAAAATACAAAAATTAGCCAGGCATGGTGGTGAGCACCTGTAATGCCAGCTACTCGGGAGGTTGAGGCAGGAGAATCGCTTGAACCTAGGAGACATAGGTTGCAGCTAGCTGAGATTGGACCACTACACTCCAGCCTGGACAACAGAGCAAGACTCCCATCTCAGAAAAAAGAAAAAAGTGCCTAATACTATTTGTTATATACCATCTTCCATGCTTTGGGAGTTTGTGCAAATATCAAATAAGGTAATTATTTGCTAAACTTTGTAGGAATACCTTGATAGAAGAAAACGTATTCAACTCAGCATGAAAGGAAATTGTATATTAAGAGGAAAAAGTAGTATCTCACTAAGGACGTGTGTATATTTCTTTTCACTTTATTTTTCTCTTTGTAGAATATGACTATCTAAATGCAAACTGATGGGATCAGGGTCTAAAATCCTCCACTGATTTCCTCTTTTGCTGGTGATCTAGTTCTCTAGGTGAGCTCATTTTAACCTGCAAACCCAAATCACGGGGCTTCTTTTGGGCACCACCTCCTCCCTCAGTGGCCTCATATTATTTCCTATATTTTATTCTGGCTTCATCCCAAATACTGCACCCAAATCCTAATTTCATTCTTTATTTTATGGTCCTTGACATACTAGCTTAGCAGGAAGGGCCCTTTCTCATGGACAGGTGGATTCCCAGTGTGAACCCCGCTCAAAACAAAAACAAAAAGAAACAAAAATGGTGTTTCCACATTCACCAGTGTTTATACGTCTTCAGGGCTCGTGCTTCACACCATCTACAGCTGTTAATCAGGGTCCTAGCTTCCAACCAGCTTCCAACATAATTCTCGCATTCTCTACTTACTGTTTGTGACAGTTCTCTTTCGGGTCTAGCTTGACAGTGTTTTGCAAGGATCAGTGAAGAGTGGTTGAGAATTTGGATGTATCAGGACCTGATTTTGGAATGCACATAAATCAGAAATGGAAATTTATTTAATGTATAAGATGACTTACTGAAAAAAAGTAGAGGGGTGGGGAATGACATTTTATTATAGCAGCATTTGTATAAAATCATTTTGATCATCTTTAGGTAAGGGAGGAGACCACTCCTCATATCATCTTATGCCCAATTTCTGCCTCCAAAGAAAGAAGTAAATACTAAAAGGCAGAAATGAGATGCACAGGCAGACAGCCTGGCGCTGCACCCTGGGCCTGGTAGTTAAAGATCGACCCCTGACCTAATCGGTTATGTTACCTATAGATTACAGACATTGTATAGAAATGCACTGTGAAAATCCCTATCTTGTTTTGTTCCGATCTAATTACTGGTGCATGCAGCCCCCAGTCACGTACCCCCTGCTTGCTCAATCAATCGTGACCCTCTCACATGCACCCCCTTAGAGTCATAAGCCCTTAAAAGGGACAGAAATTGCTCACTTGGGGAGCTCGGCTCTTGAGACAGGAGTCTTGCTGATGCCCCTGGTGAATAAACCCCTTCCTCTTTAACTCGGTGTCTGAGGAGTTTTGTCTGTGGCTCGTCCTGCTACATTTCTTGGTTCCCTGACCAGGAAGCAAGGTGAATGGCAGATGGTTGAGGCAGCTCATTAGGCGGCTTAAGCCTGCCCTGTGGAACATCCCTGCAGGGGACTCTGACCAGCCTGAGCTATGCGATCCTGAGAGCGCTCCCAGGTAGGCATTTTCCCTGGTGGGACGCCTTGCCAGAACAGTGTGTGGCAGGCCCTGGTGGAGGATCAACACAGTGGCTGAACGCCGGGAAGGAATGAGCACTTGGTGTCTGGACATCTAAAACTTGGTAAGACTAGTCTTTGAAACTTGCCCACTCCGTTTGAGTGGAAGCGTGGCCTGATCACCCAGGGCATGCCTTTATCGGCACTTTTGGTTTTGGTTTTGGTTTTGACTTGGTTTGAATTGCTTGACAGGATTGGTCTTGGGAACTTGCCTACTCCATTTGAGTGGAAGCGTAGCCTGATCACCCACGGTGTGCCTATACTGGGCACTTTGGTTTTTGTTTTTGACTTGACTTGGATTGCTTGATACTTTGGTTTTGGTTTTGACCTGGCTTGGATTTCTGGATACTCTGATTTTGGTTTTGATTTTGGTTTGGTGCAAACTGCCAAACTGTGTGTGTGCCCTTTTTACCCGTTCTTTGTTTTGTGGTGTGCGTGTGGTGTGAGCGTAGTGTTTTGTCTCAAAGAAGCATAGGTTAGGCACAAATAAGCCCACCCTACTAGGAACTATGTTGAAAAATTTCAAAAAAAGGATTTAAGGGAGACTATGTAGTACTATGACACCAGGAAAACTTAAAACTTTGAGTAAGATAGACTGACCAGCATTAGAGGTAGGTTGGCCATTAGAAGGAAGCCTGGACAGGCCCCTTGTTTCAAAGGTATGGCACAAGGTAACCTGTAAGCCAGGGAACCCAGACCAGCTGGTTTTAGACCCCCCGCCCCCAACACACAGTGGTTGAGAGAACAGCAGCATAAGCGGCAGGCAGAGGCAAGGAAAGACCAGCAGAGAGAGAGAAAGGAAAGATACAGAGAGGACAAGAGGCAAAGAGAGAGGAAGAGACAGAGAGGAAGAAACAGACAAAGAGTGAGTCAAGGAGAGAGAGAGAAGAGAGAAAGACAGAGAAAGAGAGAGGCAGAGAGAGAGAAGAGACAGAGGCAAAAGGAAAATCAGAGAGAGACAAAGTCAGAGAAAGAAAGAGAGAAAGAGAGAGAAGGAAAAAAAGTGTACCCTGTTTCTTTAAAAGCCAAGGTAAATTTAAAACCTATAATTGATAATTGAAGGTATTCTCGTAACCCTATAAAACTCCAGTACCACTTTGTTGTCAGTGTAAACAAGGGCGTATCCGAAAGCACTGAGACCTTCCTATCAAAAATCCTTTACCCAAAAACCCACGGATGGCCCAAATGCATTCAATCTGTAGCGGCAACTGCTTTGCTAACAAAAAAAAAGGTAAAAATAAATAAATAACTTTTAGAGGAAACCTCATTGTGAGCACACCTCACCAGTTCAGAAGTAGCCTAAGGGAAAAAAAAAAAAAAAAAGGAAAAAAAAAGGAGGGGGGCGGAATTTATATAGAAAGAGTATTACATGGTAAATTTTTGTCCTGAAATAAATTAACTAGTTGTTTAAAAAAAGAAATATTTGTAATAAGTCAGAAAGTTGAGGCACGTTGAAAAATTGCCTGTAAAAGTCATGAAAGAAAAAAAAGGTTATAAAAAAAGTGTGTTTAAAGAATGTATGAAAAAAATGTTGTATAATTTAAAAGTAACTAGGCCTCCTGAATGTAAAACTATTGGAAAAAAAAAACAAAAAACAGTTTATGTGCAAGATGTATAAGAAAAGTAAAATATACTTTTGGTAAAAGGATTATAAAGAGGCATAAGAATGTACATTTTTACCTACATTAAAAAGTTTTAAAAAATTATTGTTTTGAAGGTTTAAGCAAGTTTTAAAACATTAATTGTAAAGAAAATTCTGTGTGTAAACATATTAGCTAAAGTTAAAGAAATATCATCCAGTTTTTCTGTGAACTGGACATTAAAGTAAAAGCATAACAGGTTTTTCTTAAAGCACCAACCTGCTCTTTAGCAAAAATTATAGAAGGTTAAAAAGAGTCTATGAAATCTTACCTTATGGTCAAACATTAAAAATTAGATAAATATGTCTGCAAGATTTTATTAAAATTAGGTTTAACATTAATAACACACTAATATAAAGATAAAATTTAGCTTATCTGGTATAAAAATCATACGAGAAGCATTGTTAGATGTAAAATAGTATTTGGCTTTCTTTGGTTTAAAAACTAATAAAAATAGGTGCTAAAGGAAATTTCTCACTAAAAAGGCACTAAGGAGTATAAAGTCCACTGCCAAGGTCCCCACATTTAAAACAAAAGGTCAGTTTCTTAAAAATTATATACTTAGTTTATCTTCCACTTTCTTTTCTCGCAAAAAAAAAAAAGCAAAAAACAAAGTCTTTTAGCACATGTACCACCCCTAGAATTTCCGGTAAACCAGCACCAGCCTGAAGATCACGTTCTCATTGAAAGGTGGAAAGAAGAAAAACTCGAGCCAGCCTGGGAAGGACCCTACCTTGTGCTGCTAATCACCAAGACTGCTGTTCATACAGCAAAAAAAAAAAAAAAAAAAGGAGGATGGATTCATCACACCCGAGTCAAGAAAGCACCACCTCCTCCAGAGTTGTGGGCCATAGTCCCAGGGGAAAACCCTACCAAACTAAAGCTAAGAAAAATTTAACTCTTTTCATCTATTCTATCACTTTTTCTTCTTTCCTCGTTCTATTGCTGACCATCTGGTTATTAACATAACCAAGTTGATTTTTCCTCAAACTATTGCATTTATTGCCTTGTTATACCCTGTGGGGACTTGCCAAGTCAAAGACAGCTCTCTACTTCAGAAAAGTACTTCTGTCCCTCCTGCTGTCCTCAGACTGGGCATTAGTAAACAAGGACTATTTAATCTGGGGAGATTTCGATAAAGACCCTAGTGCCAACCAGGAGTCTTGCCCCCCGATGTACAGCTTTCATGCCATAGTTGGTCCAATGTTTTGTGGACCACTAAAGAGCAAGGATGGACTGCCCCAACCAGTTTTTGTTATTTCCTAAAACCATACATTCATTTTACTAGAGGAGCATAGAAGTTAAAGTCTTAAAACAAACTTTAGCAATTAAGACAGGATACCAAGATGCAGATGCCTGGTTAAAATGTATCAAATATTCCATCTGCATGTTAAACAAAAGCAATTGTTATGCATGTGCACATGGCAGGCCAGAGGCCCAGATTGTCCCCTTTCCACTAAGGTGGTCCTCCAGTCGACCAGGTGTGGGCTGCATAGTAGCTCTTTTCCCGGATTCTACAGCCTGGAGTAATAAGTCCTGCGAAGCTCTCTCTGTTACGTCCCAAAGTCTGGCACCCTGCGGGTCAGCCCCCGAGGGCCATCCAGCCTCTGTCTCCCAACACTACGTTCACTTCATGTCTCTCACGACAGGGAGGAAACTTAGCCTTCTTTGGAGACCTGAAAGGATGCAGTGAGCTTAAGAATTTTCAGGAGCTTATCAATCAGTCAGCCTTTGTTCATCCCTGAGCGGATGTGTGGTGGTATGGTGGTGGACCTTTACAGGCACTCTGCTGAATAACTGGAGTGGTACTTGTACTTTAGTACAGTTGGCTATCCCTTTCACCCTGGCATTTCATCAACCAGAAGGGAAAAAAATAAGACATCGTAAAGTGAGAGAAGTCCCTTATGGGTCTTCCGACTCTCATGTCTATTTAGACGCAATTGGAGTCCCACTAGGAATACCAGATCAATTTAAAGCTTAAAATCAAATAGCTGCAGGATTTGAGTCAATATTTTGGTGGGTGACAGTTAGTAAAAATGTAGATTAGATAAACTACATCTATTACAACCAACAGCAACGAGCTTTTCATGCGTTAAAAGAAAAACTCATGTCGGCCCCAGCCCTGAGGCTGCCTGACCTAACAAAACTCTTTACACTCTATATGTCAGAAAGGGAAAAAATGGCAGTTGGACTTTTAACCCAGAATGTGGGGTCCTGGCCAAGGCCAGTGGCCTATCTCTCAAAACAACTAGACAGGGTTTCCAAAGTCTGGCGCCCTGGTCTAAGGGCCCTAGCAGCAATGGCCCTGTTAGCACAAGAAGCAGATAAACTAACCCTTAGGCAAAACCTGAATATAAAGACCCCCCATGCTGTGGTAACTTTAATAAATACCAAAGGACATCATTGGTTAACAAATGCTAGATTAACCAAGCACCAAAGCGTGCTATGTGAAAATCCCCACATAACCATTGAAGTTTGCAACACCCTAAACCCTACCACTTTGCTCCCGGTATCAGAGAGCCCAGTTGAACATAACTGTGTAGAGGTGTTAGACTCAGTTTATTCTAGCAGGCCCGACCTCCGAGACCTCCTTAAACATCAGTAGACTGTGAGCAGTACGTGGATGGGAGCAGCTTCACCAACCCCTGCAATGTGACTCCGAAGAAGACGACAAGCCCTACCCCAGTCACACCCGGAAACCAACTGGTCCATGCACAGCTGAAGCATGAGGAAATTCATCGTGGGACTCATTTTCCTTAAAGTTTAGACTTGTACAGTAAGGATTTCTGACCTTCCTCAGACTGAGAGCTGTTCCCAGTGTATACATCAAGTAGGACAAAAGGTTGCTACGGTCCTATTAGTTTATGGTTATTATAAGTGTACTGGAACTCTAAAAAGAACTTGTTTGTATAATGTTATTCTATACAAGGTATGTAGCCCAGGAAATGACCAACCTGATGTGTATTATGACCCATCTGAGCCTCCCATGACCACAGTTTTTAAAATAAGATTAAGAACTGAAGACTGGTAGGGGCTCATAAGCGATACGAGTAAAGTGTTAGCCAAAACAGAAAAAGAAAAAGGGTGCCCAAACAAGTCACCTTAAAATTTGATGCCTGTGCTGTCATTAATAGTAATAAGTTAGAAATAAGGTGTAGTTTTCTTAATTAGAAAAGAGGCTATCTGATAGAAAATAAGTACATCTGTCATAAATTAGGACTATGTGGAAATAAATGTAAATACTCGTCTTGTGTCATTTAGGCCACTTGGATAAAAAAATGAAAAGGATCCAGTCCACCTTCAGAAAGGAAAAAATGGCCCTTCCTATACTAAGGGACAATGTAACCCCTTAGAGCTAGTAATAACCAATCCCCTAGATCCTCATTGGAAAAAAGAGGACCGTGTGACCTTAGCAATCAATGGGGCTGGACTGGATCCTCGAGTAAATATCGTGGTTTGAATAAAAGTTTATAAACACTCTCCTGAGCCAGTATTTCAAAGCTTTTATGATAAACTAAAAGTGCCAGTACCAGAAATTCCATGAAAAACAAGAAATTTGTTTTTGCAATTAGCCGAGCACGTAGCCCAGTCTCTCAATGTCACTTCATGTTATATAAGTGGAGGAACTGTAATAGGAGATAGGAAGCCCAAGAATTAGTACCTACGGACCCAGTTCCTGATGAATTTTCTGGCCCAAAAGAATCACCCTGATCACTTCTAGGTCCTAAAAACCTCAATCATTAGACAATACTGTATAGCAAGAGTGGAGAAGGACTTCACCCTTCCTGTAGAAAGACTACATGGTGGAGTTCAAACCACACAGAGAAAAATCCATTCAGTAAATTTCCATAGTTGCAGACCGTTTAGGCCCACCCAGAATCCCAGGACTGGACGGCCCCCAATGGGCTATGCTGGATATGTGGACATAGAGTCTATGCTAAGCTGCCTGACCAGCGGACAAGTAGTTGTGTTATTGGCACTATTAAACCATCGTTCTTCCTACTGCCCATAAAAACAGGCGAACTCCTGGGCTTCCCTGTCTATGCTCCCTGCAAAAAGAGAAGCATAGCTATAGGAAATTGAAAAAATAATAAGTGACCCTCTGAGAGAATCATACAATATTTTGGGCCTGCTACCTCGGCATAAGATGGCTCCTGGGGATACCAGACCCCCATTTACATGATCAACTGAATCATACGGTTACAAGCTGTATTAAAAATAATCACTAATAAAACCGGCAGAGCCTTGACTATTCTGTCCTGGCAAGAAACTCGATGAAAAATGCTATCTATCAAAATAGATTAGCTCTTGACTACTTGCTAGCAGCTGAAGGAGAGGTCTGTAGGACATTTAACCTTACTAATTGCTGCCTACACATAGATAATCGAGGGCAAGTAGTTGAAGACATAGTTAGAGATATGACAAAACTGGCACATGTGCCTGTGCAAGTGTGGCATGAATTTGATCCTGGGGCCATGTTTGGAAAATGGTTCCCAGCGCTAGGAGGATTTAAAACTCTTATAATAGGAGTTATAATAATAATAGGAACCTGCCTACTGCTCCCTTGTTTGCTACCTGTACTTCTTCAAATGATAAAAAGCTTCATTGCTACCTTAGTTCACCAAAATGCTTCAGCACAAGTGTACTATGTGAATCACTATTGATCTGTCTTGCAAGAAGACATGGGTAGTGAAAATGAAAGTGAGAACTCCCACTAATAAAATGAGTGAAAGTCTCAAAAGGGGGGAATAAGGAAGGAGACCACCCCTCCTATCATCTTATACCCAGTTTCTGCCTCCAAAGAAAGAAGTAATAACTAAAAGGCAGAAATGAAATCCACAGGCAGACAGCCTGGTGCTGCACCCTGGGCCTGGTAGTTAAAGATCGACCCCTGACCTAATCAGTTATGTTATCTATAGATTACAGACATTGTACAGAAATGCACTGTGAAAATCCCTATCTTGTTTTGTTCCGATCTAATTACTGGTGCATGCAGCCCCCAGTCGTGTACCCCCTGCTTGCTCAGTCAGTCACAGTCCTCTCACACGCACCCCCTTAGAGTTATAAGCCCTTAAAAGGTACAGGAATTGTTCACTTGGGGAGCTTGGCTCTTGAGACAGGAGTCTTGCTGATGCCCCTGGCCGAATAAACCCCTTCCTTCTTTAACTTGGTGTCTGAGGAGTTTTGTCTGTGGCTCGTCCTGCTACATAGGTATGCACAAACAACTATTGAAAGGCATGTAAAAATGAACCAAGTTTTTTTTTCTTTATTTTCAAAAAGCAGTAAAAACATTTATACAGGACATTATGAAAGTTTAATGCCATCATTAGGACCCAGCTGCTGCAGGTTACCAGTGTGGAATTGCATATCACCAGATGCTGTTCCACAAATGGACAGGCAAACAGGATGACAATTCCCTTGATTACTATAATAGTCACAATAATACTTAGCATAATTAAAGAAAGCTTCCTTTAGCTGGATTACCCTGCATAAATAGGCAACACAGTTAATCAAAATGTAAACATATGTTTTCTAACACCAGTATAGAAAATACAAAACTAATTGCAATGAGAACAATTTCTACCTTATCCCACTATAGTAATTATTACGCTTTGCTTCTTTGCGGTGTGATCTCTATGTTTTTTTTCCCATTCATCATCTTCTGTGTCCTGGTCAAATGACTCAGGATATGCTGGTAACTTGTCTTTGGGGCATTCTTCATAGTAACTTCTAATATATTTTCCCACAGACCACCCTTTGTATTCTTCAGGCGTTTTGCATTCCAGGCCATTAAAATGGACATTGTAGTGGTGCTTTAACCAGTAGTAGAGGTAGTGAATGTTGTAGTCACATCTCCAAGGGTTATCTCTGAGCCACAAGAGTTTCAAAAAATACAAGTCTTCTAATACACCATAGTCAAAGTTTTGCAGACTGTTGTTTGATAAATCTAATTCTTCTAAATGTGTGAGCCCTAAAAAAGCAGCTGGAAACAGAAAATATTTATTGAGCCTGAGTAATTGAGTTAATCGCTGTATGGTATAGCAAAAGGACAAATACAAGTTTTAAAAAGAGGCTTAATTTTCCCCTTTGAAAATAAAGAGATTTCTCTTCCCTTCTTTTTCCCAGAGCTTTTACTCTAGAAAACTTTTAACTATAAGTACTTTCTCCTCCCTTTGAAATGTCTTTAAATCCTTTTGAAGACCAGATAGGCTTTTTGTCACCTTTATGATGCAAGAATGCCTTTTTCAAGGACCTGGGAGCTATCTCTTTGAAATGTAAACATCAAGGAAGGTGGTACCGCCATCTCCCAGCTCTGGTGGGAGGGTGGGGTCCTAACTTTGGCGAGAACTTGCTTCCGGTTGCAAAACTACCTCCTGTCATGCAGACAGAAATTTATTTTTCTCTGAATAAGGCCAATAAGCTAACACAGATGGTCACCCCATTTATCAGGTAAAGTTAGGATGAATTTTGTGTGACAAAAGGTGTTGTCAAATCTTCCTTACGGACTCATTATTGTTTGTCCTGAAAACGTGTATGTAATGGGTGGTATCTGCTTGGCTACATAGGTGCGAGATTCCTGTAATGGGTGGTATCTGCCTGGTTCCATAGGGGCAAGAGTCTTTGCAGTGTCTTAGTGGATTGCCTGTGATATGCATCACATTCTAGTTTAATGCTTAGTCAATAATGAAAGTGTTTTCTTTCATTACCACCTTTATGGAGAGAGTTTCTGGATTGAAGGAAGGTTTTGTTTTTAATTATATTTCTCCATTGTAAATGTGTCTGACTGCAAAATTGTGAAATATATTGTTACTCAAAGCTTTTCCCTTGATTAGTTTTACTAGAATACAATATTCAGTTTTAAGTTAGCTTTTAAAAATGTATTTTGGGCTCATGTATTTTTTATTTTTATTTTTTGATACTTGGGGAAAAAAAGATGCTACAAAAAAGAGAAATGAATTAAGAAAATATTTCACATGTAAGACAAGTGCAGATAAAAATGAAAAATGTGCTGGGTGGTGATTTGACAGTTCCCTGGGATATCAGTAACCCTGAAAATGCCTAGAAAACAAACTTTTCCCAGTGTTGGGGGAAGGGTTCTATTCCTGTAGAATCCCAAAACAAACAGTTTTTTCCAACATTTTGAAAACATCTGGTTGTATTTTGGCAAACTATGGTAGCTATCAGCTTTGAATCCATATGTATTTAATTTTGCTGGAGGTTGGATAATTAAAACCAATACAAAATATAACTGAAAATAAAACAACAAAAAGCTTTTTTCCCCCTCTAAGAGCAAAGAAGTCTACACTTGGGTCATCTGTATTCCAGTTGATATGGACCAGCCAGATACTCCAGAAATACAAATATTTTGTTTCTATTTCAAACATTATCTCATTATTGTTTTAAAATACCCTTGTAGAGCATAGCGTCCTTATTTTGAATTAGGAAAATATGTGGTCATACCATTACTATTAACTATTTTCATATTATCTGTTCTCAGAAAAAACCCATAATTCCCCCTTAAAAAAATAACTTTCTATTTTGGTACCAAGCAATGTCTTGGGGGTAGGGGACAAAAGATCAGCCCTTGTGTTCTGAAGATACTGGATATTTTTCTATTTGCTAAAATTCTGTGAGTGAGTGATCTCACAGATTTACTTTTCTCAAGACATTAGACTTTGAGATTAAAAGCATATGTAAACATTCCTACATTTTATTTTGAAAGTGTTGTATATTGTTACTTAAACCATATATATTCAGGCACTTGGGAAAACTAGTTTTCGTCTGTTTCTTAAAGGAGGTAAAAACCCCCTAGTAGGGTATCTTCTTTCTCTTTTCCACAACAATATCTGGCATTTTATATGATTGTTATTCACGTCTTTTAAAGTCTGGCGACTCCCACTGCATTTGTATACTTAACCAGCAAAAATCATTCAAGTAAGGCTACTTGTAGGGTTTCATCCCAAAGACCCTGAAATATAGGAGACCTTTCATTTTAAAACTTCTTTAGGTTATTTTGCCTTAACTGCTGAGATACTTTTTTGTTTCAAAAGAACTTTTTGTTCCAGGAAAGTGCTTGGCATTTGGTAGGTGCATAATAAATATTTATTAATGTAGAAAATATGTTCCTGAGATTGAATTGAACAAAGAGGGAAAAGAGAGTACCACCACTGATGATAGAGACCATTTTGTGTCAGCAAGGAGCACACATTTGGTGAACAAGATTAAAAGACCTTCAGGGGATCCTAAGGACAGAAAAGGAATCCCTGCAATTATGGGAATTCCACAACTGATGACAAGTATCAGTTATGGAAAACATGTGAAAAACATCAATAGAAGCAAGGCAAGTCCTTTTTGCACTATTATCTATCTCTTTGCATTGTCTTGTCATTTTTCTCAAGTTTTATTTATATACTAGTTTTGTTGTAACTGTTACTCATTACTTTAATACATTTAACTTAGGACATATAACTATTATAATCTCTCTCTTTTTTTTTTTTTTTTTTTGAGACAGCTTTAAAACTTGGTTTGCATTGATAGTTGGTAAACTACGGCTTTGCTTGTAGATGACAGCAGAAGGAAATCGGACACTTGCCCAAAGACCTTTGGAATAGCTTTTGTTTGTCCTGCGATTCTTTAGTTTGTAACCACACAATGGGATCACCTTGCCCGCTGCCTAGACAGAGTCGATTTATCAAGATGGGAATTGCAGTGGAGAAAGAGTAATTCACGCAGAGCTGGCTGTGTGGGAGACCAGAGTTTTATTATTACTCAAATCAGTCTCCCCGAGCATTCGGGCATCAGAGTTTTTAAAGATAATTTGCTAGGTGGGTGCTTGGGAAGTGGGGAGTGGTGATTGGTCAGGTTGGAGATGGAATCATAGGGGGTCGAAATGAGTTTTTCTTGCAAGAAAGCGTCTCCACTTCTAGATTCTTTACCCTGTGCCCTGGCTTTGTGGACACAGCACTGGCTACCAGTGACTGACTTGCACACTAATATAATGCTTACTTCATTTGGGGGAAGGGTGTCTGTAGTATTCTCATTTACTGAGAAATGAAAATTGCTTTTGACTTCACAGTTCAAACATACTCCCAAGTTAGCATCATCTGTAACAGGCTAAGGTGTAAGTGTAGCATACTGCTGTCCCTTGGGAAATTTTAAAAAATTATGATTTTCTAATTTTTAAAAAGATGTTAATTCTAAAATATGCCCTTGTGGCTCCAGAATGTTCATTCTAATTTTTCACTTTTGTTGTGTTAAAATTCTAATGATCTATTAATGCTATTAGATTATCACAAAGAAAAGCAGGGAAAACAATTGTACTCAAAATGTTTATAACATTACATTACATTATTAATAATTTTAATAATCATTTTCATGGTTAGAACTTTTCAAATTGAAGTAGCCTAGTGAAAGCACTTGTGTAATATATGTTATAAATCTGGTCAATATTGCAGTAATTCTCAGTTCTTTCCAAATCCGATGTGTTTACTTAATTTACCAAGCTCATTTTCGCCAGTGGCTTTGCTTAGCAAATGGAGAAGAGATTTGAAGGACGGGAAAGAGAATTGGTCTTGATCTAGAACTAGATATAATATGTCTGGCTCTGGTTTGAGCATATTTTATCCTAATTTATGAGCTTAGCGCTTAGAAGTTTGTTTCTAATTTATTCTAAACAAGATGGGGCTTAATGAATAGCAAAGAAAATTCCAAATTTGAATTTCCCTTTAAAAATCACTACATTAGGCCGGGCGCGGTGGCTCAAGCCTGTAATCCCAGCACTTTGGGAGGCCAAGACGGGCGGATCACGAGGTCAGGAGATCGAGACCATCCTGGCTAACACGGTGAAACCCCGTCTCTACTAAAAATACAAAAACTTAGCCGGGCGTGGCGGCGGGCGCCTGTAGTCCCAGCTACTCGGGAGGCTGAGGCAGGAGAATGGCGTGAACCCGGGAGGCGGAGCTTGCAGTGAGCTGAGATCCGGCCACTGCACTCCAGCCTGGGTGACAGAGCGAGACTCCGTCTCAAAAAAAAAAAAAAAAAAAATCACTACATTTAGTCCGGGCATGGTGGCTCACGCCTGTAATCCTAGCACTTTGGGAGGCCGAGGCAGGCAGATCACGAGGTCAGGAGATCGAGACCATCCTGGCTAACACAGTGAAACCCCGTCTCTACTAAAAATCCAAAAAAATTAGCTGGTCATGGTGGTGGGTGCCTGTAGTCCCAGCTACTTGGGAGGCTGAGGCAGGAGAATGAAGCCGGGAGGCGGAGCTTGCAGTGAGCCTAGATTGCACCATTGCACTCCAGCCTGGGCGACAGAGAGAGACTTCTCAAAAAAAAAATAAATAAATAAATAAATAAAAATCACTACATTTGGCCAGGTGCGGTGGCTCATGCCTGTAATCCCAGCACTTTGAGAAGCCAAGGTGGGCAGATCACCTGAGGTCAGGAGTTCGAGACCGGCCTGACCAACATGATGAAACCCCATCTTTACTAAAAATACAGAATTAGCTAGGCACGGTGGCACATGCCTGTAAGTAATCCCAGCTACTTGGGAGGCTGAGGCAGGAGAATTGCTTGAACCCAGGAGGCAGAGGTTGCAGTGAGCTGAGATCACACCATTGCACTCTGGCCTGGGCAACAAAAGCGAGACTCCATCTCAAAAAAAAAAAAAAAAAAAAAAATCACTACATTTTAGCACACTACTGACCATTTGCCATATATTACTTTAAAAATCTATTCTATAACACACTATTTGGGCTAACAATAAATGGTAGTAATATGTGGTATTACATACTTCATAAAGCAGCAGTTTGGCAAGTATTTCTCTGAGTGCCAAACAACTCCTAATATAAGTGTCATGTTTAATTAAAACTGGTACTTTATTATTTAGTTTAGTTCAGTTATTTTTAAACTAAATTTACTGTATATAAGTGTTGCTATAGGAAAAAAAAAATCACAGAACACTTGCCACCCATTGAAGGGGCTATACAGGGGAACTTACTGGGATCGATGAATTCAATGCCATTGCTGCTGAGGTTTAATTTCTTCAGCTCATGAACATCTTCAAATTCCTTGGGTCGAAGTTGGTTGATTTTATTGTATGATAAATCAAGTTTAACAATATCTGGAGGGATGTTGTTTGGCACTTTTTTCAACTCTGGAAAATTTAATAATATTTAGGTTATTATGCTCTTTTTGCCCCCATTTTCTCGGTCACCATTATATCTGTGTGATTGAAGAATCAGCTCTTAAAGAAAAGGGGTAAGGAATATCTAAAGCCAAAGAAAGTTGGTATGAAACAAGCCTTAGCATGTGCTAAATCTTCCAGTGACTTCCCATCTCATTGTGATGAAAGCCAGAGTCCTCACTAAGGTCCTATAAAGCCATTAAGACCTGTAGGTCATCCTTGTCACCAGAGTCAGCACCTCCTAGGTTCTAGAATGCAGCCTGTTTATCAGGACTTGCTTACTGAACCCACATCTGCTGGGCTGGACATGAGGGTGGATGACAGAGCAACCATTGTAGGGCAAGCTAAAGTGGGTTAACCACAAATAAATGGGTAGAAAAAAATGTTTATGAGAACACTCTGACACTCGGCCTAGGCAATGTGGCAGATCTGTGGGTGCTGGAAAAAGAATATAAACTGCAGAATCCATTTTGGGATTGTCAGCAGCAGTCCAGGGTAAAAATAGCATCCACAAGTAATACCAGGAAATGCAAAGCAAAGGCTTTCCTAGTGTGGCTTAGAAAAACACAGGAAAATCTCATCTGCTGTGCTGATGAATAGAAAAATTCTTTACTTCTTTTACCTTAGAACTTGAATGAGAATTGCAAATACTGATGCACAGTGTTTGCTTTTGATGAAGAGTATATAAATATACATTTCCCCAGACCAGAAGGAGAATTTGATCAATTCCCTTATTTCTAGTTCAGGTACTATGTGGTATGCACATTTCATATATACTGCTACCCCAAATTCTTGGTAAATGCCTCAACAAATACCATATTTACTTGATTATTACCCCTTACAAGCTTGCTCCTCCTCCAGCCAAACCTTGTTGATTTTGAGGAGGAAATTAGGAAATTTCTCCAGGTAGTTTCCCCATTTAGCAGGCTCTCTTGGTTGTCAGCCACCTCAGAAGTACTCTGAAAGCTTGTAATAGTAAGAAAAGAGACATAAATGGCCCTGTTTATTGCATATACAAAATTCTTAACTATTGTTCAAGCTGTAGTAAAATTGTGCCCTTAACTTGGGAGGCAGCTAAGGGTAATGTACCTGCATAACTCTCCCCCATCTGATGTTAGAAGGAAAATAACTCCTGACAAATGGTAAACTATTCTGGTCAATGTGAAAGTAACAGCAGTTTAAAAACTCTGACTTTCACATATTCTTGGCAAATCCATTTACCTCAATATGGCATAAATATGCCTTTCAATTAGTCTCACATTTATTCCCTTTGAAAGACTAGGATTTCTTGGCAAAGTACCTGTTTCTCAGTGAATAAAGCTATTATTTCTTTTTCTTGCCATTAGATATTTAAGGGAAAAATACATAGTGATTATTGAGGTCTGTGTGGTTGAACTGGCACATATTAGGTCCCCTACACACACCATCTGACTCATTACAAGTCAGCTGGGCAAGGCTCAACTCCGAGTTGGGGAATCTGTATGCAGGTTCTCTATTTGTGACCATGTGTATGTGGTATGCTTGTACAGAACCTCAGGTTGTCACACTTGAATTCTAGCCATGATTTTTAACTTCTGTGTATTTTCACTTTCAAAGGTTGCAGTCCAGTTATCATCATCAATCTAAGGCACATGGCTCTGTGGCAGCCACTACCAAAGGGAATTTAATAAACAAGACTTTTCCCTTTGAATTTATGGAAATCAGCAATATAACAAAAAATCATGAAATGAATCACTAGATTTATATAAACCATAGTGAAAACCATTTGTATTGATAGTATTAAAAGACAAAGCTACCCTTCATTTTTTTTTTTTTCCTTTGAGACAGAGGCTTGCTCTGTCACCCAGGCTGGAGTGCGGTGGCGTAATCTCAACTCACTGCAACCTCTGCCTCCCAAGTTCAAGCGATTCTCAGGCCCCAGCCTCCCAAGTAGCTGGGATTACAGGTGCCCGCTACAATGTCTGGCTATTTTTTGTTTGTTTGTTTGTTTTGTATTTTTAGTAGAGATGGGGTTTCAACTTGTTGGCCAGGCTGGTTTCGAACTCCTGACCTCAAGTGACCCGCCTGTCTCAGCCTCCCCAAGTGCTGGGATTACAGGCATGAGCCACCGCACCTGGCCTACCCTTCGTCTTATAATCTAAAATAATAGGCTCTGAATTACGTAGTCATTAACACTTGGAGAAACTTAAGTTGTTCTTTGATGACCCAATATTATATATGCTAAGTGTATATGTCATGAAACCTTATTTATATTGTGTTTCAGTAAATGATGTGTATTTTTAAAGCAGGGGGTATGAATTTATGGGGCATTTCTGGAAGGTTGTGTTTAGACAACAATAAGTTGAAGAAAGAAAGCAATAAAAATGTACTTATATTTTTATAAGCTGATGTTTTTCAAGATAAAAATATTATGAGAAAAAAGGAAAAAACACAAAAGCAGAAATAGGCTCATTGGGGGAGGGAATGGCCCAAGAGCATAAAAGCAGTGAAAAAGAGATATTTCCTCACATGTTATCTCTTCTTAGAACACAGTGTAGTCTCGTTGTAGAAGTTTTAAATCTTGTGTAGATGGTATTTTTCTCAGATAATTAATAAACTTAATACTATTTACTTTTCTCATTTACACCTGATACAACAAGTGCAAATTCACTGTAGCTTGAGGTTAGATCCTCAGCAATATGAAGTATTCTAACTAAAATCTAGGAGAGTAGCTTTGTATTAGTATTAAAAATATGTAATTCCAGTTTTCAATCTAAGCACCACAAAGGAAATTCTAATAAACATGCTCTTCAGCATGAAGCACTAAGGACTCAGCATAACAATATCCGGGAAATTCTACCCACTCTGGCTACAGAAAAACTACATTTACTTACTCTTCGAAATTCCCTAATGCTTGCATTGTTGAGGCAGCTGATTGTTTGAATATGCTCAGATTAATTCTGGAAGATTGCAGGGTGAAGTAGAGCGCACATAGGCTCTGACTCAGGTAGACCAAGATTCACTTCTTAGCTTTGCTACTTACCTGTGAGACCCATGGTCAAGTGACTGAACCTCTTTGAGCCTCATTTTCCTCATCTGTAAATGGGAATGTTACTGTCTTCCTGGAAGTTGTAAACAGCATGTGTGTGGGTACCTAGAGCCTAGAATGGCATGTCCCAGGTTATGACGCTGTATGTAACTGCTCTCCTATGGGACTGAATTATATACCGTTCACAGGGTGTCTTGGTATGCAAACCTCCCTGTGCCACATGGCTGCTGTGGAATCTAACCAGGTGCCATCTTTACAGTTGGGGTGGAGGGCGGGGGAGTGGGGCGGTGGGGCAAGCCTTGAGCATCACTTTGCTGGTAAGTGGACAAATTTACTTCTGGTTCAGGTTGCCTGACAATGTTAATAAATTCCTGCCTAACATTCTCTTGGGAGGAGCCAGGACTTCCTCTCTGAACTTTCCCTTTCTCTTGCCCTTAAAGAAACAAAACATAGCAAAATTTCCCAAAATAAGTGGAAGATATGTGCTGTATATGAACCTCACTTAATGACATCTGGCTTTAATTTAATATTACAAATAAGTTATTAAACCATGCCAGAAATGAAACATATAGACATTGTTATATGGTTCGTTATTGTAGGGTAGATTAGCAGTTCCCAGACCACACTTTGAGAACATCAGTCTTCACTAACATGTCAAGAGCATTACTGAAATCTCCCATCTGTTTTCTTAGCTCATGACTTTATCTTGCATGTGCAAATCCTGCATAATACTAGCACAAGATTGCATCGGTTGCAAAACCCAGTAATGATTTGCAGGAAGTAGGTAATATTCTAGAAAGATTTCCTTAGTCTCATAGTCAGGTTAAATATTTTAAATTTAGTTCTTTAAATTTTTATTGTTTTATTCTGGGTAATTTGGAAATAATTAAGATATAGGACGTTAAGAGGCATTTATTAAAATCAGCTACTTGAGAGGCTGAGGTAGGAGAAGTGCCTGAACCCGGGAGGTGGAGGTTGCAGTGAGCCAAGATCGTGCCACTGCACTCCAGCCCGGGCAACAGAGCGACAGTCCATCTCAAAAAAAAAGGAGCATTTATTAAAACCTTGGGACTAAATGATAAGAAATACAGAAGCGCCATCACTTTCACTCTGTTTCAGAGTGCTCTCACAGTCCTGTTCTGCAGATGTTTTCTCTTTGAGGTTATCTTCTCACAGATGCACACCATGTTTTGACTTTAATCAGTGTAAGTCAGGTTATATAGATGGCATTTGTACTTATTTTCATACCCCTTGGTTTACCTACCTAAGTTAAATTGGATTTAAGATGAAAGGAACTCCTTACAGTGACAGCTTGAGATGTGCAAATGAGTAGAACCCAAATGGCTGCCCTACTGAGGATACCTCCTTCCCTCTTGTCATTGTCCTTTAATTACCAACTGCCTTGAGTCTGGACCCAAAAAAACTTGGGGTAAATTCCATTGCCAGTGGGGAAAGGTTTCTGGTGGAAGTGACATCGAGAATTCCAAGACATGGTGGGGTGTAGGGAGGATTATAAGATTCAAAGAGCATTTCAAGTTATTCATGAAAATGAAGAAGTAAGAAAAGTACAAACCTTTCCTTTTGCAGTCCAGTGTTTGTATGGGAAATACGTAATTGTGGCAAAAAGTCGAGTCCACCTCAGGCTTGATGACTGGGGGTCTCCCTGACACTTGGGGTTTCGGGTCCAATTGTTCCTTTTCTTCTTCATTACACAACTGTTCAGATTTTATCTGCCGCAGTTTTTTATTTTTTTGTTCTTGTGGACTTTCACACTTGGCGTAGTTCCCCAAATTCCGGTTCCTGGGAATCTGCAACATTGAAATAAGCGTTTCTATCTCACAAGTACAGTGCCAGGGGTTGTCATAAAGACGCAGGTAGCTCAAGAGAGGTGTATAAATGAACACTTCCTCCGTCAAGACTTTGATCTGGTTGTGCTGCAGTAAGAGGGTGGTGAGTTTGTTTAAACCAAAGAACGCCTCACTTTCAATTTTAGAGATCTCATTCTGCTGCAGATCCAGGCTTTTCAGCTTTTTAAACTTGGAAAACATGTTGTTCTTCAATATGCGGATCTTGTTTCTTGCTAGCAGCATGTGCAGCAAATCCTGAGGCCAACCAGGCAGCACATAAACTAATTTTCTTTCTTGACAGTCTAAGTATTTCTCATGGAGATATGTGTACACGTCACACGGGAGGCTTGGTGCATAGCGTTTGACCGGGTTGGAGCCTCTCCGGCCTCCACCCGCCCGGCCATGATTCACTCGGCTTCTCACAGTGCTTGAGCTTGCTTTGCGCAGCTCAGCAGCTTTGCAAAAGCAGAGCAAGATTACAATGGTAACCACACGCATCCTGACATCCAGCTGGCCCCAATTACTTCGTGTTACAGACGGAACAATGAAAGTATTCCTTTGAAATCCAAGTTTGGGTAATCTTAACTAATGCAGTTCTGGAACAATGAGACCCAGCTGGGGTATGTGGAGTCCCTAGGTTGAAAGAGAAAAAAATATATATTAAAAGTTAGGGCCCATTGCAAGCACTATATTACTGACAGATAAGAACAGACTTTTTAAGGCAAAGGCCTTCTAGTTCCACAGAACAGTGACATAGAAAGCTTCTTCCCCTCTTAGTTGTCTGGGTTAGAGGCTGAATGTTTATGCCCTGAGTTTGAATCAAGGCTCTCTTACCTGCTTAAGTATATCAACCCAGGTCATCTTCAGCATCTGTAAAACGGGACCAAGGGTACCTCCTAATATTGTTGGGAGGATAAAATAGGCTCATGCGCAAAAGATGCTTCACAGTGGCCACCCCGGGGGAAGTAGTCACAAATGTTAGGACTCAGCATGATTGAAACTGAAGCCTGTGGTTCATCATCACATCGGATTTAAGAAATTAAAAGAATTCTCCTTCTTTTAAAAGAACACAGCCTTGAGATGCACACACAAGGGTAGGACTTGAATGGTTGTCTTCCTGAGCTTTTTTTTTTTTTTTTCTCCTATCCTTTTCTGTCTCCCAGTCACCAACCATGTTGGGTGTGGGCTCCAGAGATGCTTGGAGTAAATGGCACTGTCCTTGTTATCTCCTGCACGTCTTGGCTCAAATGTTACCTTTTCAGTGAAAACTTCCTGTTCAGCCCTATTTTAAATCACACTTCCTCCCACTTGTTGGGTGCTCCCAATCCCTTTTCTTGTTTTATTTCTTCTCCATAGCACTTATCACCATCTGTCAAAGTAGATACGGTATTTAACTTCTTTTGTTTACTGTTAGTCTCTCCCCACTAGAAAGTAAACTCCTTAAGGGAAAATATTTTTGTCTATTTTGTTAACTGCTATATTTCCTTGTTAAGTATTTGTTGAACTGATGAATTACTCTCAAATAACTATTCTGGCCGGGTGCGGTGGCTCATGCCTGCAATCCCAGCACTTTGGGAGGCTGAGGCAGGCAGATCTCTTGAGCCCAGGAGACCAGTCTGAGCAGCATGGGGAAACCCCGTCTCTACAAAAAATACAAAAATTAGCCAGGCATGGTGGTATGCACCTGTAGTGTCAGCTACTTGAGGATGGGAGTGGGGGTTGCTGAAGTGGAAGGATCGCCTGAGCCTGGGAGGTTGAGGCTGCAGTGAGCCAACATGGTGCCACTTGCACTCTAGTGTGGGTGACAGAGTGAGATCCTGTCTCAAAAAAATGAAGCAAACAAACAGAATAACTACTGTATTCTGTAAGAACATTTATTTTGTAAACTTATATTGCTTGGGAAATCTATTTTCTCCTTATTAAATATTATTGAGGACTTCCAGGATGTGCAGATTTTTAACAATTGTTTTCACTTTTTAAAATTCTGAAAGTATTTCTGGTTTGCATATGTCACTTAGGATGCAGTCCATTCTTGGCAAAGGAAGAAATGTTCAAAATGGATTTATAACTACTAACATGTCTGTTGTTACTAGCGTGGGGCTGTGTGGTTATGAGCAGCAAATGTGTTTTCTATTCATTGTGACAGTTTGAACACCAGAATCGCCCTCTTGCCTGGAGTTTTCCTGCTTCATGGGGTCTCCACCTAGAATGCCTTCCCTTTTCTTTGCTTCAAGCATTCCTCCCAGTCACTGGTTTGTGTAGCTTCCCTAGCTGCTTCTCTTCTGTCTCAGATTTGGAGTTTTACTTACTGTCCACTGAGATGCAGGGCACTGGTTGTGAAGCACTTTGCCATCTAACTGTTTGTATACATGTCTCATTTTCCCCGAGAGATTATAAGCTGTGCATTGGCCTCTGGTCCCAGAGCTAGTCAGTTAGACTTTCTGACCTTCCACTTGTCTATTTACAATTCATTATAAATTTTATATAAGTCTGACCTAAACAAAATCATGTCAACTATTCTGTTTATTATTATATATGCTGAATTATTTATGATATACATGTTGAAGTATTTGGGGTAAGTGTACTAGTGTCTGCAACTTACTTTGAAATGCATACAAAAATAAGATGATTAAGGGATGTATAGAGAGATGAATGAGTGGGTGGATATATGATAAAGCAAATACAGTAAAAAATAGAATCCAAGCAGTGGCTATATAGATTATTTAATGTACAATTCTTTCCACTTTTGTATATGTTTGAAAATTTTCATAATAAAATGTTAAATGAAAACAAAAAAATAAAAAAGCAGGCACAAAAAACCAGATTGGTTTTCTTCAAGTGCTTTCAAGCTAAAAGCTCTGAGTATATAGTGTTTTTCCCACAGTAATATTTTTCTCTTTTCCCCTTACTCCTATAATCCTCAAACAATAATAAACATGTCTATATATTTTAATTCTGAAGCCCAAAAAAGTCATTTTTCTCGGAAAAGAAACCATATACTTAGAACATGTTACTTGCCAAGGGTTTTGTTTGTTTTCTAATGAATACACTGCATTCAATGTAGGATAGAAAAACTCTGTTTAAACATTTGCAATGTGTAGTTTAGTGATGTATAACTTATTTCCTTCAGGCCACTGTAGGAACTTGCAAGAGCTGAATGTCTCTGACTGCCCAACATTCACAGTAAGTATAAGCAACCATTTTTACTGCTGTTTATATAGATTGACTTGCTACATTGGAGTGCCAATATGCAGAATAGATGCTTGTGTGCTTATTTGGGATTCAATGTGGAAAACAGCAAACTATGTTAAACATTGACAAGAAATTTTACTCCATCTGTACAATGCTAATGTTAATCATGTAGATGTATGCTCAGTGTTGGAGCCTGTGGAAAGTAGAAATTTTTCAATGACTACCCAAAGTGAACTGTATTTATATTTAATGGTATGTGTGTATGAGACAGAAAAAAATTGGGCCCCAGTAGACATGATAGGCTCATTTTATCTTCATGGCTATCAACAGCTGTACCAAAGAAGATGGAAATGAATATGTATCCCTAGTTGCTTTCTTCCTGGTTCCTGTCTCCAGTCTTTCCCTCTGTCCCCAACCTGTCTTCCATTCTGTGAGCACTTTATACTCTTTGTAAAAGGTAGATATGACTACTTCACTCTCATCATTCATCAGCTATACACACTCCCATCATCTACACAACTGGATAAAGCCAATGCCCTTAATATTACTCTACCTTGAAGACCCTCTGTGGTTTTGCCTCTGCCTCCCTTTCCAGCCTCACTTGCTTCAGTTTCTGTGTACACACTAATTTGCAGTGCCTACAGCCACTGAGTTTCCTCTGCTGCATGCTCCAAGTTGCTCCTTGCAGTTGTGCATTTGCTGTTTGCTTAGAATGCCCTTTCCCTTTGTCCCCAAGTGGTGCTTTCCTCTTTATCAGGCTTTAAGGCTTATTACCACCTCTTCTACCAAGACATCACTGGTTCCCAGGACTGGGGTCACTGCTGTTCCTCTAGGTTCCTATGATAAGTATCCTTAACCGTAGGGTTTCAGCTTCTTCCACTAGCCTAAGAGACCCCAAGGGCAGGAGATGTGTCTTATTATTTGTGGTAGTCATGGCACAACAGCACAAACTTTGGCATATCATATTCAATAATATTTAGTGAATGCAACCATCTGGAGATACCAAGTAGGCAATGGACAACATTGACTAGAATTGAGATCCCACCTTGGGTTGACATCTATGTATAAGTCATAATTAACATCATAAGAGTGAATAAGATCAATTTAGAAGGTATGAGACTAGAGGAGAAGACTTAAAGTTGAGCCTTATGGAATGCTGACTTTTAGGAGCAGACAGAGGATATTCAGAAGGAATAGTAAGAGAAGTAGATTGACAATGAAGAGGTATCACACAATGAAAGTGAGTAAAGAGTTTCAGAAAGAACCAAAGTGAACAGGTAAGAAAAGGACTGAACAATGCATTGTAGATTTGAGAATCAGAAGGGACTGCCAGTTTTTGCTACAACAGTTTCATTGGGATATTGGAGCAGAAATCTCCTTGCAATGAATTGTGAAGTGGACAAGAGGTGAGAAGGTGAGGCATTAGGCATAAACTGATCTTTCCAGAAAAGTGTCTTAGAGAGTGGTAGAAGGAAAACAGGGACAGGGAAATGGAAACAGGTTTATAGAGGATGATGGAGAGTCAGCTGAAGCAACTCACGGAGCAAGTCCCTAAGGAGACAGGAGGTAATAGGAGGAAACGCCTGGCTGTGGAATGCCAGTCACAGGGCACCAGCTCCATCATGAAGGCCAAGCCCTCCTCGCTGGTGAAAAGACTGCATGAATTGGCCCCTTCCTGCTACCTCTCAGCCTCACTTTTACAGCCTCATCTTTCTAGGTTTTTCTTTCACATTTCTACTCTGTTTCAATACTGAACCACTTGGAAGTTCCCTGTTCATGTCATGCTATTTCATTGTGTCCTTGAACGTGTTTTTCCATCTGCCTAAATGACTACCCTTCCTTCCCCACCACCCCTATCCCAACCTGGCTAACACCTGTTCATTCTTTAACACACTCTTCAACTCTACTGAGTCTTCCCATTCTCTTTTTTTATTGACCTTTAAAAAGCAGCTTTATTGAGATATAATAAATTTATATTTATATTGAGATTAAATTTACCCACTTAAAGTGTACAATTTCATGGTTTTGTGTTTTTACAGAGTTGTGTGACCATCACCACAACCAACTTCAGAACATTTCCCTCACCCCTAAAAGAACTCATGCCCATTAACAGTCACTCTTCATTTTCTCTCAACCCCCAGCCCTATGCAGTTCTATTCACTTTTTGACAGTTAATTTCTAATATAATTTAATTATTATTATTATTATTTTTTGAGATGGAGTCTTGCTCTGTAGTCCAGGCTGGAGTGCAGTGGCGCCATCTTGGCTCACTACAACCACCACCTCCCAGGTTCAAGTGATTCTCCTGCCTCAGCCACCCAAGTAGATGGGATTACAGGCACGTGCCACTGCACCTGGCTAATTTTTGTATTTTTTTTTTTTTTGTAGAGATGGGGTTTCACCATGTTGGCCAGGCTGGTGTCGAACTCCTGAGCTCAAGTGATCCACCCGCCTCGGCCTCCCAAAGTGCTGGGATTACAGGCGTGAGACACAGTGCCCAGCTGACAGAATTAATTTCTCTGTCTCCTGAGCTACATATGGTCTCAGTACTTCAACACAGATACTTCACACTGTGTATAACACTTACGTTTACATATATGTCTCCTGTTTTAGAACTGAGCACTTTGAAAATCCTCCTTTAGTAATTTTTCCCCATGAAATCCATCCCCCTAATTTCCACAGTAAAACATCTTTTCAAAACATGGAAGGCATTGTACACAAATAGAATGTGTACAGAAAAATGTTAAGACCCTCAGAACTCCTCCACTCCTTGCCTCAATACACAGATTCAGCATTTAAATTAGTTGTTTAATCCCTGACCAGCAGAACATAAAGAACCACCCATAAAGAAACTAAGCATCTTCTCAGTGGCTTGTACTTTAATACAAATAAGCTGTTTCTTTATGTTCAAAAGTGCCCTTGAGGGTCATCCACAAGAAATGGAGGCATAGACAGACATGTCAAAGATCATATCAGAGAAAAAATGTTCTACTTTCTCTGGTTGCACTCTTTTTCCACTAGCAAAGTGAACGTGGGCTCCTTCATGAAGAAAGATTTTAAATCTTGACTACTACATTCTCCAGATGTCTGCCTGTGGTTATAATGAAGTTGTTTGTCAAATGGATTTACTCTTTCTGTGGATGTTTTAGCAGCTACTATGTTAAATATGTTCTGCTAGGTGTTGGAGGGAATTAAAAAATGAATCATTTTTCAGTTCTTGTCCTCAGGGAGCTTCAGTTCTGTACTTGAGTAAAATATCAGATTCTTTGAGTTTGGCCCTCTAATAGGGAAGTTAAAACAATGCCATCTGCATTGAATTTGTGAACATCAAAGTCTTGTCCAATTTTGGAGTCTAATATTATACAGGGCCGATAATTTTATCCAGCTACATTTTACTATTGTTTTTCCCTTTGAGACGTAGACTGGGACACAGGCTTACATTTATGGAGTTGGGTAACATTCATTCAAAGAGCTTTGATTTCTAAGCTTGTCTTATGAAATATATTACATTCAGAAGGATTTGAGTACATTGAGGACAAATTCATAAGCCATTCTGCAATGTAGGTACTCAGTTTTTGCATTTATGTATTCAAACATTTGGGGATTAAATCCTGAGTTCTTTTAAGTACTAAGAATGGGAGTGATATAAATTTGTTTGGATGTTCAAGCTTTTTCAGACAGGAAAATGTAGAGAATGCATTACCTCCTCATCTCAATCTGAGAATGGGAGTGGTCTAATTTTGTTTGGATGTCCAAGCTTCTTTAGACAGGAAAATGTAGAGAATGGATTGCCTCCTCATCTCAAACAGAAAGTCAGATTTCTTTGTGGTACATAAAGCTACTCCATCTTCCTCTTCCTGATCCCCACATTTTCATCTTCTTTGGGGCTGCCTCTCTGAGGGTGTTTAAGCCAACTCTTTCTCCTCTCCTTGCCTCATCTCATTTGCATTTTGCCAAGGTCTTTCAACATGTGTATAATCACTTTGATACTTGATTGGCATGCCGAACGTTTCCAAAGACAGATTTTCTTTGTATTAAAATACAGTGCCACACATTATGGTTATTCTCTCGATTCTTTTTGGAAAAAATTGTACTGTACACATTTTGTGTATCCACACCTATTCAAATCCTTCATTTTGGTGATGAGGCATCTAGAAAAAATGCTGACAGCTTGAATACTATAGTTAAGACTAGTGTTTATCAAAAGCTCTGCACTGGCCTCTCGTGCAGCATGGGTGCATAGAACCTTTCCTATAGCAGAATCACATAGATTTACAGTTTTCAAATAGAATCTTGTGTTCTCTTTAAGGCATGGTTTGCTGCCCCTGTAAATCAACCAATTCCTATCTGAGTGTGATGGATGCTCTGACCTGCAGGATTTTATTATTTTAAAAATCCATGACTACTGGAAATAGTAATGAATGGAATGTTAAACCTCAATGATCCTGCTGAAAATAAACCTTTACTATCTTTAGTGGTGTTAGGAGTGGCCATATTTCTGATACAGAATTCTTCTCAGAACCACATCTTCTAGCCTAGTGATGATTTAAATCTCTTCCAGATAGATAGATGCAACAGTCTATTCTTTTCGGGACTGAGGTAGTGTCAAACATTGCATACACCACTAATACTTAAACTGGGTGCCCTGTTGATGTTCCTGGGGAGATTCATCAATCATTAAATAGAAACCTGTTGCTACTCATTGTATTTTCTATAGTGTTACCTGTACAAAAAGCAGCTTGTTGCAATCAATGCTTGAAATTCATTTGGTCTTGTAAATTTCATTGTAGGATCTGTGATTGAAACCTCTGTTTTTCTCTGACTCTTATTTCATGGTCACAGTACTTACTCTCTTACTTCAGTTTTCAGCTTTCTGGGGGAAGGGTGCTTGAATCTTTGAGATCCTCCCCCACCCTAACCCCAACATTGAATCTCCTGCCCAACTGGTATGTAGCCTATATTTTATTTTAGCCGTCTCAAACTTACCATAAATCTGTTGAAAATCTGTTCAGCTATTTAAAATATTTAATTAACAGAACCACAGAAGCTTAATTACACACACACACATCTATGTCTAAATGCATATGTGTATAAATATGGACTGTTACTAAAGTTCCACTGTTGAGAGTGTTTACTATTCCTGTCTTTCAGAATAATTTTAATAAGTTTAAAATGGATGAGTTTTTAATTGCTTTCCTGCATAGGAAAAGTCAGAAGTGTTTGACACTTTGACATTTGAGCTCAAATTTCTTGTGACAGAGTTGAACTTGCATGGGTTCACATTTTAATGAAGTGTCATTGTGATGGAATGAGACTTGATTTCCAAGGAAAGGGAAAAGGAGGGAGTAATGATGCTTTGAGCAAAAGCATTGGCTTCTATTTAATTTCATTTCAACCTAATAGCCGATAAAGAATATGAAGAAAGCAACTCTTGCATGTATTTTTTTCTGGAACAGGAAGAGGGATAATAGAAAGATAATAGGGAAATTGCAAAGCCTCATATAATTTGATAAGCGTCTCCCCTCTGTTTTTCATGCAGGATGAATCAATGAGACACATTTCTGAGGGCTGCCCGGGGGTCCTGTATCTCAATCTGTCTAACACAACTATCACCAACAGGACGATGCGACTCCTGCCGAGGTAATGTTGGTGTTATTTGTATGACACTGAAAATAATTATGCTCCCAAAGTCTCTGGCTTGCTCTAGCATTCTGCAAAGGCAGTGCTCCCTTTATCAACACCCCACCACTGTGGCACTGCTACTCTTATAAGGGGAGTGCTGCTTTCAAGTCCCTAAGCTAGTGCCTAAACTGGTCTGCCTTGACTAGCATTTTTGTCACTCTTACAGCAGTGTGCCCAGTAGCTTGAGTTACACCTTGCCTGTTTCTTTCTGGTCCCCCATCCTGGGCATTTGAGCTCTCTGACTCTTACATTCCAGTCTGGTGTCTGGGACCTTTTTTTTTTTTTTTGAGACAGAGTCTTGCTCTGTCGCCCAGGCTGGAGTGCAGTGGCATGATCTCAGCTCATGGCAACCTCCGCCTCCCGGGTTCAAGCAATTCTGCTGCCTCAGCCTCCCAAGTAGTTGGGATTACAGGTTCCCACCACCACGCCTGGCTCATTTTTGTATTTTTAGTAGAGGCGGGGTTTCTCCATGTTGGTCAGGCTGGTCTCAAACTCCTGACTTCAGGTGATCCACCCGCCTGGGCCTCCCAAAGTGCTGGAATTACAGGCATGAGCCACCGCACCCAGCGGACCTCTTTATAATAGAATGCCAACATCCTGATTACCAAACTTTGAACACATTTGTCCCAGATCCCTGTTCCCATGCTCTGGCTACCTGTTGAGATTCCCACCACCTCCAAGGAGCTTGACACTGGTTGTTTTTTACTGTTTATGGAGTGTTGACAACATTGGACATGAATATTGCTTCTCTTTTTTGGAGGAGAAGGGACGGAATAACTAAAAAGTTGACAGAATATTCAAATTCATCAAAAATTTTTCTTTTTAGTTTGTTTTCAAACAGGGTCTTACTCTGTCACCCAGGCTGCAGTGCAGTGGCACAATCATGGCTCACGGCAGCCTCAGTCTCCTGGGTTCAAACAATTCTCCAACCTCAGCCTCCCGAGTAGCTGGGACTACAGGAGCATGCCACCATGCCCATCTAGTTTTTGTATTTTTCTGTAGAGATGGGGTTTCACCATGTTGCCCAGGCTGGTCTCAAACTCCTGGGCTCAAGTGATCTGCCCACTTGGGCCTCCCAAAGTGCTGGCATGAGCCGCCATGCCTGGCCCAATTATTCTTTATTTTCATTATAATAAGGCCAGTCAGGAAGGGTATATGATCACACTAGGAGAGATTCAAATTTGACTTTGGGAAAACATTTCTCAAACTATTGTGAAAGAATGAACTATTTTTGAGAACATAGCTTTTTAAAGTTCCTTTGAAAAATAACAGTGATGAGACATTTAGAAAAGCTTACACAGAAAATTCTGGGTGATAATTTTCTTTATCTTCTGACTCTAACCATTTTCTGCAAATGTGCCAGCTTAAGGAGTGGCACCATATTTTCTATTTATCCCACTAATTAAGCTGCCACAGTTTTTTAGTCAAATCTATAAAGCTTTCCCTTTGAAATTTCTTCTGACGCTCTTAAACATAGAGAGTCTTCCTCCTGTCAGGCATTTAATATACATTTGCTTATTTTTCTGTGTTCATGTATTTTTACTTAAATATATAATCAATCTGTAATTAATCTTGGTAGATGAATGAAGCGATGATCTAAATCAGGGGTCAGCAAACTACAACCCATGTGGCCCAAGGCCTAGTTTTTTGCAGTATATAAGCTAAGCATAGTTTTACTTTTTTTTTTTTGAGACGGAGTTTTGCTCTTTTTGCCCAGGCTGGAGTGCAATGGCACGATCTCAGCTCACCACAACATTTGCCTCCCGGGTTCAAGCGATTCTCCTGCCTCAGCCTCCCAAGTAGCTAGGATTACAGGCACGTGCCACCATACGCGGCTAATTTTGTATTTTTAGTAGAGAGGGGTTTCTCTATGTTGGTCAGGCTGGCCTCAAACTCCTGACCTCAGGTGATCCGCCCTCCTCAGCCTCCCAACGTGCTGGAATTACAGGCATGAGCCACTGCGCCCAGCCTAGTTTTACATTTTAAATGTTGTTAAATAAGTAACCAATTATTTCAGCATCATTTATTGAATAAAATTTTTATTAAGTGATGTGTGATTCTTTCTTACATATCTAAAATTCTTTCTATTTATTTATTCTTTTTGAGATGGAGTCTTGCTCTGTCGCCCAGACTGGAGTATAGTGGCACAATCTTGGCTCACTGCAACCTCTGCCTCCCAGGTTCAAAGAGATTCTCCTGCCTCAGCCTCCCGAGTAGCTGGGATTACAGGCGCCCACCACCATGGCTGGCTAATTTTTTTGTATTTTCAGTAGAGACGGGGTTTCACTATATTGGTCAGGCTGGTCTTGAACTCCTGACCTCATGATCCACCTACCTCAGCCTCCCAAAGTGCTGGGATTACAGGGATGAGCCACTGCGCCCAGCCCTAAAATTCTTATACAGGCAAGAAATACTTAAAACTCATTACTTTCTAATATTTTTCTGCATGTTACTTTACCTGTGTTCTTGTAGTTATTTATGTTCATTGTATCTCTACGGTGAAAATACTACAGAATGGAGTGCTACTGCACATTTCTTCCCAACTCCGTGTTTGGTGACCTCTCACTGATAGCTTGGAATTGGCCAATATGGAAGTATTCTATACCATGGAAAACATCAAACACTACAAATCGGGGCTTGATTTATTGTTCAGTTGATTGTTTAGACTTAAAGTGATAGAGAACACAATTAATGAAGCAAATTAAATTTAAAAGTAGGTCATGTCTGTAGCCACAACATTGTGAAATAGCACAAAATATTGAGGAAATATTCTCTCAATACTTGAAAACTATTCTTTGATTTAGCAAAGAAGGCACTCACATCATTAACAAGCAGATTTTGGACATACCTCTTTGACATATATCACTTGTGTCTTATTAATGTTAATAGCATAATTCATATTGGAACTGTAATCATTCTTCAAGTTCAACCATTGGTTGGCTGGCTACATTTATAAGAGTTTCATTGACAAAAGTCAATGAAAACATTGTGTGAGAATTGATTGACTAAGTGGAATTAACAGTAAAGAATATTGTATATTTTATCATTTGTAAGTTGCATGCTACACATCCTTTATATATGCAAAATAGTAAAATATAAAATTTAATGCACATACATTTATATGCATACTTTTTTTGGAAAGCCAGTTGTTAGATACTTATCAGTAAACCAATAATTAAACTTGGAGCTAATTTATATTTTTGCATTTGCATGATTTGATTTCTCTCCTTTTAAAAGTAAAAAAAAAAATACGGTCATGAAATGACTTCTAAATAAGAATTTGGGAAAAGTTTGTGTAATTTGATAAGTATTGTTTTAGCTTTCTAAACCAATTATTCTATATTTGCTTTCCTCTTTCACTCAGTAATGTTTATTTATTAAAAAAAAATTTTTTTTTTGAGACAGAGTCTTCCTCTATAGCCCAGGCTGGAATGCAGCAGCATGTCCTCAGCTCATTGCAACCTCTGCCTTGCGGGCTCAAGCAGGTCTCCTGCCTCAGCCTCCCAAGTAACTGGGATTACAGGCATGTGCCACCACACCCCGCTAATTTTTGAATTTTAGTAGAGACGAAGTTTCATCATGTTGGCCAGGCTGGTCTCAAACTCTTGACCTCAAGTGATCCACCCGCTTGGCCTCCCAAAGTGCTGGGATTACAGGCGGGAGCCACCATGCCTGGCCTTCACCCAGTATTATTTAGAGCAAAATTTTTGGTTCTAAGTAGTTGAAGTTTCTTCAGTTGAGCTTCTGCTTTTAATTAGGCACTCTGGTCAAGAAATGTGGACTGAATTATTTCTACTTTTTGGAATTTATTGAGATTTCTTGGTATACTAGTTTATAATTAATTTCCAAAAGTCATCCATGGATACTTAAAACAGAGCTTCTTTTATTTTTTTTTTTTATTTTTTTTTGAGATGGAATCTTGCTCTGTCACCCAGGCTGGAGTGCAGTGGTACTATCTCAGTTCACTGTAGCCTCCGCCTCCTGGGTTCAAACGATTTTCCTGCCTCAGCCTCCCAAGTAGCTGGGACTACAGGCACGTACCACAACACCGGGCTAATTTTTGTATTTTTTAGTAGAGACAGGGTTTCATCGCATTGGCCAGGCTGGTCTCAAACTCCTGACCTCAGGTGATCCACCCACTTCAGCCTCCCAAAGTGCTGGGATTATAGGCAGGAGCCACTGTGCCCGGCCCAGAGTTTCTTATAGAGAACAAAATTTCTGGGTGTATATACATATAAATTCTTGATATGTCATTATAATAGTGATATATTAGTTGCCTATTACGATCAAGCTTCTCTTTATTTTGATGTTATTTTACAACTTTATTAACAAAGGTTAATAAGCATCATGTTTCATTACAGATTATAGCATTTATTCACATGAAGTGATATTCTTTATGCTGGTTGATGTTTCTTTGCCTTGAATTCATTTTGTTTTGTTTTGTTTTGAGACGGAGTCTCGCCCTGTCACCCAGGCTGGAGTGCAATGAAGTGATCTCAGCTTACTGCAACCTCTGCCTCTGGGTTCAAACGATTCTCCTGCCTCAGCCTCCCGAGTAGCTGGGATTACAGGTACCTGCCACCACTCCAGGCTAATTTTTGTATTTTTAGTAGCAACAGGGTTTCACCACGTTGGCCAGGCCAGTCTTGAACTCCTGACCTCGTGATCTGCCCGCCTCAGCCTCCCAAAGTGCTGGGATTACAGGTGTGAGCCACCATGCCCGGCCTGAAGTTTTTAACTGCTATCAACATAGTTACCTTTGTTTTCTTTTGCTTGTTCTTTTTGTGGAATAACTACATTTCTCTGTATGTTTAACCTTTGTGATGCAGGATTTTAGGTTTATCTTTTATATGTAGCACGTAGCTAACTTCTATTTTTAAATTCATTCTCTTTGCCTTTTTAAGACAGCAGTTTAAAAGATCAATGTTTATTGTCAAAATTGAGTGTATGGGCCATGCGTGGTGGTTTGCTCTAACCTCAGCAGTTTGGGAGGCTGAAGTGGGCAGACTGCTGGAGCCCAGGAGTTTGAGACCAGCCTGGGAAACATGGTAAAACCCCATCTCTACAAAAAAATACAAACATTAGTGGGGTATGGTGGCATTCACCTGTAGTCGCAGCTACTCAGGAGGCTGAGGTGGGAGGATCACTTGAACATGGAGGTTGAGGCTGCAGTGAGTCGTGATTGTGCTGTGATAGAGTAAGACCCTATCTCAAGAAAAAAAAATTGAGTGTATGGTTTTATTTTTATCATCTTGTTTTATGTTTTGATTTTTATGTTACTGCACTGTACACAGTGTTTCTGTCTTTTGCTTTGTGAACTATGTTTACTTGTATATCTGAAGGTATTCAAAAGGTACATTCACATTCTGTTGTGTGTTCTAATTGGCGGCTATTGGCATATTTTTAAAAACATACTTTAACAGGTATTTATCTAATTACCAAAGTCAAGATGAAACAATAACTTTTGACTCCTCCTGTGTTACACAATGATCTAATACATTTCAATTGTCCCTCTACTTCTCCCTTGAACTTGACACCCCTTCACACCTACTCCCCCGTGTGAACACACATGTTATTTGTGGTTTTTGCTAATCATTTAACTTTCTTTTTAATATTGAATTGTAGTGTTTGCACTCAATATTGTAATTATATTTATAATGAGTATGTAGCCTTAACTCTAGGCCATGCATTGATGGTCTTTTTTCTCACAACTTACTTATTCTTTAGCCTTGATTTTGATTTATCTGATGATAACTGGAAATATAATTTTAAAAATATTTCTACAGTAAAGATGCATGAGAGTCAGATATTTTAGCCATTGATCTCTGAAAATGACTATTATCTTGGAGGATGAACAGAAACTTCTCTTCATGTATAGTTCTTGAATCATGTTCTGTATTTTATCTTTAAAACCCTAATGTTTTAGATATTGGTCAATAAACTTTGATATTTCAGTTTATAGAAATTCTGAAGCTAGGATGTTTTTTGTTCCTTCGTTGGTAACCTTTGTTGGTAACCTATTTTTTCCTGCTAAGATGCTTGCAAGACTTTCCTTTTCTCTGAGAAACTGAGGACATTCCCAACCTTAATTGTGTTCCTTCAATTAATTTTTCCTGGTACATTTTAAACCTTTTGAACACTAAAACGTATTTTTTCTCAGCTAGGGAAGGCATTTTTCTTCTTAACGCTTCTATCCATTTGTTCAGAGTTTATCATAAGAATCTCCTTTTATTTTTAGATCCGATTTTATTCCTTTGCTTCAAAGTTGTCTCTTTCATCATTTTTATCTCTATATGCCTTTCCATTAGCATCGTGTCTTCTCTATAGCAGTAATTCTTGAAATATATTTTAGGAACAGCGGCATTCTTGTAAATGCTTAACAACTGGCTGGTGGCAAGGGTGAGTAGAATCAAAAATTCCTAGTGTTTACTGATTTCTGTGGTGTAAATAATTCCACCATGGCTGATTTTAAGCTATCAACACAATGTCACTAAATGTGGAGTTGGGAAAAGATGCTAACAATTGACTCCCATGAGCTGGCGCAAGCTGACTCCAGTGACCCTGAGGTTTCTCTAACACTGTTTCAGGAATTCCTTAAGGTCCTCCAGTCCTGTAACATTGAATACCACTCAGTACTTTCTTTAGGCATTCTGTACTGTGATATGTAAGTATGTGTATATATGTGTGTATATATATGAATATATGTACATGTATGTATGTGCATAAACATAGAAAAAGAGTATTATACAATCCATAAATCATAGGTGAAAATCTGAACTTACAAAGTAGATGATTTGGGAGCCTTTATTTTGTTTCATTTTGTTTATAGACAGGGCCTTGTTCTTTCACTCAGGCTATAATATAGTATGATGATAGCTCACTGCAGCCTCAAACTTCTGGGCACAACCAGGTAAATTTTAAAAAATTTGTGTAGAGACAAGATCTCACTGTGTTCCCCAGGCTGGTCTCAAACTCATGGCCTCAAGCAGTCCTCTTGCCTCAGCTTCCCAAAGTGCTGGGGTTACAGGCATGACCCACTCTGCCTGACCCGGGGTGTGTTTATATCGTATTACAAATTATTTTTAACTTAAAACATACTTATTTTCAATCATACATTGAAATAGCTTTTTTTCCTCCTTAGATTTGAAGGTAATATGACAGCTATGCATATATTTTTAGGGACATTCATTTTACAAATGAAGTTATACCTTTAGTAGGCAATAGATAGAAAAGTAGGACCCAAAATAAGAATTTTGTTTGGCTTTTCCTTCTAGTTCTTGCCATTGAGAGAATATTCAGAATAGATACTACTTGATACTGATTTTTTTGTCATGTAAAAAAGTATACTAACTTATCTACGATAAAAATATATTTCATAATGATTCTGTTTTTGCTCTGTTTTCCATTGTTTCAAATATGCTTGGATACGCAAAAATGTTCTTGAAACTGCAAATAACCAGAGAAATGTTGGTTGTTTCTGCTGTCATTCTCTCTTCATTGCCTTTAGTATTTCTTTCCAAAAAAAGTACTTGCCAAAAGAAAAATGTAATTTGTTTGTCCTTGGCAACAGTGATTTGCCAGCTTTTTGAATATTTTTTTCTCACTTCTTTGGGGACTTGCTCAGTTCTCTAAAGTTGAAAATGAGGGCTGCCTAAAGCTCATGCCCATTCCAGGAAATTTGTTGCCTCTAAATGTTTCCAGAATTAAACACTTTCTATTTATTCCTAGTGTCACAACCTAGGTGGCACTCTCAGCACCTCATCTGGCACAGTATCCTGGTGGTGCTGCCTCTGGTCTCTTCTCCCTTCAATCTGCTGTGTCTCATGCTACAAGAAGTGTCATCCTGGAACAATCTTCTTATCATGTCTTTGACATGCTTAAGGTCTAGGTTCATCCCTCACTCTCTGTTAACATTGTCCAATCAAACTTCTCTGCCTAGGTTTCCCAAGAGAAGCCCTTAACTCCAGTCATCTGATTGCTGCATGCTTCACATTCTCTATAGCTGCAGTGCCTTTCTCCTTCTCGTGGCTAATCCACAGCCTTCACACCTTAAGTCTCGCCATCTACCAGAAATCCACAGTGATTTTTCCTTTGCCTGAATTCTAATAACAACATTCATTCACTTGTTCATCATGTATTAATCAACTTGTATGTGCAAGGTGTTCTGGGCATACAGTACTGAGAAAAGCTATTATGATCTCTGCTCTTTGAGTCTTAAATGCTATAGTGGAGTAGTATCCAATTGTTTTTTACATAGATGAACTGATCTTTCAGTTGGTTTGGAAATTTCTTATTGTCAGGGACTATCATGATCTATAGTCTCACCAGTGCCCATCAAAGTGGGGCAGACAGAGTAAGCTGTTGTCTTGACTGGACAACTTCAAGGTCTACCCTGTAAATAGAAGGCCAGATCACTCCATTTAGGTTTTCTGCAGAATTCTATTACTTGAAATGCCTCTGTGAAACCAAAGAACCCAACACTCAACTCAAAAGAATCCACATGCAAATTCCCTCTTTTACAGACTAGGCCTTGTCTTGGTGATTTTTTAAGAGAAATTTTTATTTAAATACATAATTTTCCATTCATCTTAGTAGTAAGTCCTTCAGGTGTTAGAAATTTAACACAAATGACTTCAATTCTTTAATGGAAAAAAGCCAAAAGAAAGGAGAAAAAAACATTTGTAGTTTCTATAATAATTGTAATTTCTCTAAAGATTATAGTAATAGCAGAAAAATAAATAAATCACAAAGAGAGAACTCACAGCCCCCAATAAGAAACAGTTATCAAATAATTAGAAAAAGATAAAAACAAGCTGTAAACATTGCCTCAAAGCAGAATTAGAATTACCAAGTGTTCTGTGGGCTGGGAAAATGATGAATCAGATCTTACTCATGCAGGGGACACGCGTCTTTGCCAAAATTCAGAATAAAGAGTATCAGTATTGACAAAATTTGCCACCTGTGATTTTGCTGTCAACTGACACTTTTCCCGTCCCTAGCAGCTTTAAGTCTGCAGAACTGTAAATCCCTAGAAAGGCCTACAGGGCCACTCAAGATTCCTGAGCTTTGTCTTCAAACTGATGGTTCCCATGAGGTTCCACTGTGAAAAGAGCTATCCAGGGACTTTCAGTCCAGGAGTCACTTAGTCTAATGAACAGCCTCTTTTATCTAAACCAGAGGTTCTTAGCTGGGGAGCAGTGGATTCCCCCAAGAGGATCAGGGATAGAATTCAGGAACTCCATGAATTTTAATGGGGGATATAAAAAAACTCATCTCGGCTAGGCACAGTGGCTCACGTCTGTAATCCCAGCACTTTGGGAGGCTGAGGTGGGCGGATCACCTGAGGTCAGGAGTTTGAGACCAGTCTGGCCAACATGGTGAAACCCTGTCTCTAATAAAAATACAAAAAAAATTAGCTAGGCATGGTGGCGGGTACCTGTAATCCCAGCTACTCGGGAGGCTGTGGCAGGAGAATCACTGAGTCTGGGAGGTGGAGGTTGCAGTGAGCCAAGATCACGCCATTGCACTCCAGCCTGGGTAACAGAGTGAGACTCCATCTCAAAAAAAAAAAAAAAAAATGAAGAAGAAACTCATCTCTACTTTCATTAAGCTGTAATTGAAATGTAGGTAAAAACTACAGAAGTGTTAGCAGTCTCTGGGACATTTTTATTCATATAAATCAAAAATATATTCTTACCACATTTCAGTTGTTATAAATATTTCAAAATATCACTGATACTTCACAATTACAGCAGTTACTAGAACTGCCACAAAATCTTATTTAATATGTTAATAAAGAAGCACATATATTACTATTCCACTCATTTTTTAATTTGATAATTATATATTTCAATATAATTGACTGTTTTTGTAATCTTATATATTTTATTTTATGCATTTAAAAACATTAAGCCAAGAAAGGGGTCCAGAGACCTCAGCTGACTGCCAAAAGCCAAAGGTGTCTGTGACATTAAAAGTTAAGAGCTCCTAGCTCAATTCTCGTTTTTGATATTTGTTGACTGATCACATGGATTTAAAGAAATTGAATATAGGTGTAGATCGGCATATAGATTCAATGTGAAATCCCTCAAACTCTTGGAATTATTGTGTGCACCACTCTTGGAGGTAAGTATCCATTTCATTAAATGGAAGAATAATATAAACTCCATAAAAATAGTTAATGTGTTACTGTCATTTCACATAGTAGTAGCAATAATATTACATATAGTTTTAAATCTTCTACTATGTCCCTGCCGATTTTGATTGTTAAAATCACCCTGAAGATAATACTGTTATTTCTGTGTTCTCATTTAATCATCACACCTTTAAAGGGAACAAGCAGATCAGATTACATCCATGTTCCAGATGAGAAAACTGAGGTTCAGGAAAGCTGGAGGCCCCACAGTTGATCAGCGTAAAAAAAAAAAAGATAGTGTTTTAATCTCCACTTAACAAATGAGAAAACAATCTCTGAGAGGTTAGGGAGGTTGCAGTTAAGTTTCAGGGCTTGGATTTACATTTGGCTGGATTCAGAAACCTTGTGTATTTTGCATTGTGTCATGCTGCCTGCCTCACAACTCCTTTCTACAGATTATGGAGCTGAAGGATTGCTAGAAATGACACCCTGGTGCGCCTCTCCCTACCCCAAGAAAATTGTACGCAGTTGAATAACAGGGTGTACTCAAGGGAGAGGAAGATAACGCATTTCCAAAACTTTAGCACAGCTCAGTCCACTCCACAGCCCCAAGAGAGGGGGCGTGTCTTTGGGATATTAGCACTACTTTCTCCTTCAGGCCCTGCCCACCTAGTCACTGGTGAATTCGAAACCTTCCCCCTCGCTCTGTTGAATCTCACGTACACAGCCATTCCCAGATTGGGACTTGTGTTCTGAATCAAGTAATTTGCTATGGAATGCAAATCATTATATCGTATAGATGTGCTTTCCAAAATCTGATTAATGGTCAGTGCTTGTATATCTTAGTTCCCATTTATGGGAAGGTAAACTTTATTCACCTGTGTGATTTTGAGAGGCAGAGAAGCATTTTCTCCTCACTTTTCATTCTTTTTGCTTTGTAATTTGCTATTAAGCTGTTGCAGATCACAAACTAAGAGCATGATTGCTAATTCTATTAGAAGACCAGGCAGTAGTGGGAGTCCTTGACCTCTTAAAAAGTACCAGGCTTTCCAGGCACGGTGGCTTACGCCTGTAATCCTAGCACTTTGGGAGGCCGAGGTGGGTGGATCACCTGAGGTCAGGAGTTCGAGGCCAGCCTGGCCAACATGGCGAAACCCTGTCTCTACTAAAAATACAAAAATTAGCCAGACATGTTGGCACGCACCTGTAATCACAGCTACTTGGGAGGCTGAGGCAGGAGAATCGCTTGAACCGGGGGGTTGGGGAAAGCAGGGAGGAGGTTGCAGTGAGCCGAGATCTCACCATTGCACTCCAGCCTGGGCAACAAGAGTGAAACTCCATCTCAAAAAAAAAAAAAAAAAGTGCCAGGCTTCGGAGGGCTTGGAAAATTGTCCACAGAGTGTCCTCAAACTGCGAGCCCTCGCATGGTAGTACAGGCTCATCCTAACTACCCTCCTTTTTTCTGGAAGCTCTCATTTTGGTCATTGTGGTAATACCATATTTAATCTATTTCAACTCCAGCGAGATTTATAGTCTCTGATGTTGCTTTTAACTCTTCTCATGTGTTGCCCACTTATTTGCAAACTGGTCTTCTTAATCCATGCTTAAACTCTGCATATCAATTAGTCTTTCTTTAACTATAATAATGAAACTGTTACAAAATCATGCATATTTAAACCTATTTTTAAAAATCATTTGCTTATCAGATCTATTTTAAGAGCATGGTTATATTCAATTTTGCCTCCTGTCCGAAATCCTCACTCTCCTGTAACAGTCTCCATTTAAATGTTTACCAAGGATTTGTCCTTTTATATATTTTGCACATTATTTTGGTACTCCAGAGATAAAACCTAAAAGCAACAATAAACTCTGCAAATTTGGTTTCACTTCCAATGTGGTTGCCTCCCCCACCTCACACACACCAAAAAAGCTTTATCCCAGTCGACTTTCTTAAAAATCTAGGCAAAGATTATTGCATTATTAGTACTTTCACTTGAAATGTATTACAATTATGTGTTACTGTAGTCTCCTTTAATTAACAAGTAGAGAGTTAACAGTAAAGTTAAACGTTGAACATCTGCAAGAAGAAGAGTTGAATTTACAGTTTTCTTTGTCATAGTGGCTTAAGAAAGATTTGAGAGAACAACTGAAGTATAATACTTTCCTTGCTCTCTTTCTTGCCTTGCCTTTTCAGGCACTTCCACAACTTACAGAATCTTAGTTTGGCTTATTGCAGAGGGTTCACAGATAAAGGCTTACAGTACCTGAACTTGGGGAATGGATGCCACAAGCTCATCTATCTGGACCTCTCCGGCTGCACCCAGGTTTGTCTTTTAGTCTTCTCTTTGCTGCGGTGTGTGAGGAAGTTCTCCAGAGAACGGGCTGCATTCAGCCCTCACGTTATATTAATGCTGTGCACGGACTGCAGCACACTTTTCAGAGGTTTTAAATTACATGGCCCCAGCTGCTGAAATTTTCCCCAGGATCGCTACTATAGGCTCTTGGCTTCCTTCCACTGGAGTGTCACACAGACAAACAGGCAGAGCTCATTGGATGAGGAAACGGACCACTCTTATGGAGACAGTCTGAGCACAATTCTAAAGCAGAATCCAAGTCCTGAAAACTCTGGAGTTGCTTCCAAGACACAAACAAAGGAGAGTGTTTTGAGGGAGAATTTTGCACGGGATTCCTGAAAAGTCAATTAACTCCCACATGGGTTTTTTTTTGGGGGGGGGGGAGTAAAATGCTGCAAGTGATAAATAGGAAAAGAAAATACAACAAAAACTTGTAATTTTAAAAATTGCATTACACCCTTGGGCTGAATAACATGAAGATTTGAGATCTGTGTGGGAAAATATTTTAAGTTTGAGGGAACAGGACTTGGAAAGTTGGGCAGAAAATTGGGTAAAGTTGCGGAGGATAGGGCATGGCACTTTGGAAGTAGCTACTGCCTCATTGATAGTTTCTTCTGCTTTAATTTCAACAGATTTAAGCCATAATTCTTTTAACTTATTTTCTTCTGCTTTTCTGTGTATTTTATTAATTTGGTGTCATAGTATGTTCATTATTCTCTGAGAATAATATAATAGCACAGGTGAAAACTGACTGAAATACTGATAGTTATCATTTATTGGGTCATTACCGTATGCCAGGCATTGTGTTAAGTGCTATACACAGATCAGATTTACTCCTGATACAATGCTGTGTGGTATGTATTTACTATGCTTATTTACAAATGAAGCGACCAAGGCTCAGGGTGGTTGAGTAAGTTGTCCAAGTTTGCACAGCTGATGAAAGCACATGGTACTAATACAGTTTTAAGCTATATTGGGGCAGGCAGAGTCCCCTGGGAGAGCGGGAAATACAAGGGCAGCACAGGTCTCCCCCCCCAGGATTCTTGAATGGATAGAATTCTTACCTAGTCACCACCACTGACATCTTGTGGTATCCTGATGCACTGGGTGGTCTGGAGGGAGTGGGGGGCAAGGAGGGGAGGATTCTAAGTTAGGGCTGTAAACATCTAACATTCATATTTGTTTAAAACTAATCTGCTGATGTGTAGCTTTTTAAACATCAACATCTACCGTAACTTTATGACTGAGATGGCACTGACGTTCTCCTCAGCATGACTGAATTTTAGACTGGCTTCTTACTGACTCTAGGCCCTGACTTCTGGTTTTCTTGTTTCTTAGAACATTTGTTTTAGAAAACTTGGAATTATAAGTTCTTTCTCTGCTTCCTTTGAGATTTCTTTTTAATAAAAGCTTCTTGACAGTTTTACAACTCAGGAAAGTCTTCCTCAAGGACCTGGGATCTATCCCTTTGATATATAATCATCAAAGAAGATATCTCTCAGTTCCTGTGGGTGGGTAGAAGCCTAACTTTGATGGGCACCAATTAGCAAATGCCGATGGCCTAATCCCAGAGAATAATATTTGCAAACTCAGGAACAACTTAATGTGCTTGACATATCCCACTGATAAGCCTCCCCCTTAAATATAAGTCCTTCAGTACTTTTCTAACTTGCCCTTGTGCTTAAACCCTCCTCATGGTATGACTTACCTCCTTGTTCTTCTCAGTCTCTCAATTACCATGAGGCAATTATTGTAGCAACAATGCACAAATGTACACACAAGTGTCCTAAGGATAAATATTCTCAGACACAGTAAAGTTTAAATGAGAGGCTTCAAATCTATGACCTACTGCCCAGATATGCATACAAAACACACATAATTGGAGGAGGTGGAGCAAGATGGTGGAACAGAAGGCTCCACCCATTGTTCCCCACCCAAGGACACCAAGTTAACAACTATCTACAGGAAAAAAACACCTTCATAACGTTTTAGGCTGGGCATGGTGGCTCATGCCTGTAGTCCTGGCATTTTGGGAGGCTGAGGTGGAAGGATCACTTAAGGCCAGGAGTTCAAGACCAGCCTGGGCAACACAGTGGGACCCATGTCTCTACCAGAAATGCAAAAACTTGGCCAGGCATGGTGGTGTATGCCTGTGGTTCCAGCTGCCTGGGAGGCTGAGGTGGGAGGATTGACTGAGCTTGGGAGGTTGAGGCTGCAGTGAGCTGTGATCCCACCACTGCGTTCCAGCCTGGGAGACAGAGTGAGACCTTGCCTCAAATAATTAAGTAAATGTGTCAATGCTTTTGTCTTGCACACCTGTATTTTGTTAGGAGTGTTGGCTGTCACCCTTATGGGTGAAAAAAGGTATCGTACCTTTCCGCCCCATGGTACTAACAGGACAGAGACCTCAGGTGTCTAATAGCTGGTTGGTGGTGGTAAGGGGCAAGGGGAGCAGTGCATGGGGATTCACGTGGTGTCTAAGAAGGTGGAATCCAGCAGGGCACAGGCTATGTACAGTTGAGAGCCCGTGACAAACTGGAAAGCAGAGATTGGAGCCCGAGCCACCCTGAAGCACACACCACGCTGAGAGCTTTTCCTGGGCATCACATACAGCACTCCATGTGAATAAAGACCCCCCTTCCCCACAATGCACAAAGGAAAAAAAAAAAGAAAAAGAAAAAACACCTTCATAAGAACCAAAAATCAGATGAGCACTCGTTGTACCTGGTTTTAACTTCATATGGCTGAGTCACTGAAGAGATAGAAACAGTAATCCTGAATTGCCAGTGCCACCCCTCCAGCATGGTGCAGAGAGCCTCTCCGGGCGCTGGGGAAGGGAAAATACAGCGATTGTGAGGCATTGAACTCAGTGCTGTCCTGTTGGATCAGAGAGGAAAACTGGACCAAACTCAGCTGATGCCCACCCACGGAGGGAGCATTTAACCCAGGCCTAGACACGGGAATTGCCAGTCCCAGCAGTCAGAACTTGAGTTCTGCAAACCTCACCACGGAGTGCTACAGTGCACTATGCCTCCGGGTAAACTTGAAAGGCAGTCTAGGCCATAAGGACTGTAACTCTTAGGCAAATCCTAGTGCTCAACTAGGCCCAGAGACAGTGGACTGAGGGATACATGACATACTGAGACACCAACTGCAGCAGCCAAGGGAGTACTGGCATCACCCCTCAACCAGCCCCAAGCCTCACAGTTCATCACTCCAAAAGAGACCCCTTCCTTTCCCTTGAGGAGAGGAGAGGAGAGGAGAGGAGACGGAAGAGTGGGGAGGACTTTCTCTTGCATTTTGGATACCAGCTCAGCCATGGCAGGATAGGGCACAAGTCAGAGTCATAAGGCCCTCGTTCTGGGTTCTAGCTCCCAAGTGACATTTCTAGACACACCCTGGGCCAGAAGGGAACCTGCTGCCTTGAAGGAAGGGACCCAGTCCTGGCAGCATTCATCACCTGCTAACTGAGGAGCCCTTGGGCCCTGAATAATTAGCAGCAATACCCAGCTACTACATTGAGGATCTTGGGTGAGCCTCTATGACTTGCAGGCTTCAGGTGAGACTCAGCATATTACCAGCTAGGGTAGCTATGGGGCAAAACTCCTTCTGCTTAAAAGCAGTGGGGACATTTTCTTGCACCTTAGATACCAGCACGGCCACAGGAGGGTGGAGCACCAAGGCAGGTTCTTGGGGTCCCCGATTCCAGGACGTGACTCTTGTATGACAATTCTGGACCTGCCCTGGGCCAGAGGAGAGCCCGCTGCCCTGAAGGATGAGTCCCAGGCGAGGCAGCATTCACCACAAGCTGACTTAAGAGCCTTTGGGCCATAAGAGAACATTATTGGTAGCCTGGCAATACTCTTCATGGCCTGGGGTGGTGGTGGCTACAGGGTAAGGCTCCTCTGCCTTTGGAAAGGGGAGGAAGAGTGGGAAGGACTGCATCCTATAGTTTGTATGCCAGCTCAGCTGCAGTGCAGTAGAACACCAAGTAGACTTCTAAGGTTTTTGACTCTAGTCCCTGATTCCCAGAGGGCACCTAAGGACTCACCTGGGGTCTGGGGGACCTCACCACCCTGAAGAGAAGGACATAGGCCTGGCTGGCCTTGCCACCTGCTGATTGTAGAGCCCCAGGGCCTTGAGCAAACAATGGCAGTAGCCAGGAAGTGGTTACAGCAGGCCTTGGGCAAGACCCAGTGCTGTGATAGCTTCAGGTCTGACTCAGTGCAGTCACAGTGGTGGAGGCCACAGGGGTGCTTGTTTCACTCTACCACCAGCTTTGGGTGGCTCAGAACAGAGAGAGAGACTCTGTTTGGGAAACAGAAGGGAAGAGAACAAGAGCCTCTGCCTGGTAATCCAGAGAATTCTTCCAGATCTTGTCTCAGACCATCAAGGTGGTACCTTGACAAGTGTGCAAGAACCACAGCATTACTGGGCTTGGGGTGCCCCCTAAAGCAGGTACAGCTTAGATTACAACACTCAAGTCCTTTCAAATATCTGGAAAGCCTTCCCAAGAAGGATGGCTACAAATAAGCCCAGGCAGTAAAGACTACAGTAAATACCTAACTCTTCAATGCCCAGACGCCGAAGAACACTGGCATCAATACCATCCAGGAAAACATGACCTTACCAAATGAACTAAATAAGGCACCAAGGGGCAATCCTGGAGAAACAGAGATATGTAATCTTTCAGACAGAGAATTCAAAATAGCTATGTTGAGAAAACTCAAATGAATTCAAGATAACACAGAGAAGAAATTCAGAATTCTATCAGATAAATTTAACAAAGAGATTGAAATAATTAAAAAGAAATTCTGGAGCTGAAAAATGCAATTGGTGTATTGAATAATGCATCAGAGTCCTTCAATAGCAGACTTGATCAAACAGAAGGAAGAATTAGTGAACTTAAAGACTATTTGAAAATATGCAGTCAGAGGAGACAAAAGAAAAAAGAATGAATCTTTATAGCAGCATGATTTATAATCATTTGGGTATATACCCAGTAATGGGATGACTGGGTCAAATGGTATTTCTAGTTCCAGATCCTTGAGGAATTGCCACACTGTCTTTCACAATGGTTGAACTAGTGTACAGTCCCACCAACAGTGTAAAAGTGTTCCTATTTCTCCACATCCTCTCCAGCACCTGTTGTTTCCTGACTTTTTAATGATTGCCATTCTAACTAGTGTGAGATGGTATCTCATTGTGGTTTTGATTTGCATTTATCTGATGGCCAGTGATAATGAGCATTTTTTCATGTGTCTGTTGGCTGCATAAATGTCTTGTTTATTGCAGCACTATTTACAATAGCAAAGACTTGGAACCAACCCAAATGTCCATCAATGACAGACTGGATTAAGAAAACGTGGCACATATACACCATGGAATACTATGCAGCCATAAAAAAGGATGAGTTCATGTCCTTTGTAGGGACATGGATGAAGCTGGAAACCATCATTCTCAGCAAACTATCTCAAGGACAGAAAATCAAACACCACATGTTCTCCCTCATAGGTGGGAACTGAACAATGAGAACACTTGGACTCAGGGTGGGGAACATCACACACCAGGGCCTGTCATGGAGTTGGGGGACGGGGGAGGGATAGCATTAGGAGATATACCTAATGTGAATGACGAGTTAACGGGTGCAGCACACCAACATGGCCCATGTATACATATGTAACAAACCTGCACATTGTGCACATGTACCCTAGAACTTAAAGTATAATAATAATAATTTTAAAAAAGAATGAAAAACAAGGAAGAACACCTACAGGATCTAGAAAATAGCTTCAAAATGGCAAATCTAAGAATTATTGGCCTTAAGGAGGAGGTAGACAAAGAGATAGAGGTAGAAAGTTTATTCAAAGGGAAATAACACAGCCTGGCCAACATAGTGAAATGCTGTCTCTACTAAAAATATAAAAATTAGCCAGATGTGGTGGTGGGTGCCTGTAATCCCAGCTACTCGGGAGGCAAAGGCAAGAGAATTGCTTGAACCCAGGAGGTGGAGGTTGCAGTGAGCCAAGGTTGTGCCACTGCACTCCAGGCTGGGCAACAGAGTGAGACTCCGCCTCAAAAAACAAGCAAACAAACAAAAACCAACGAGATAATACCAGAGAACCTCCAGAAACCTAGAGAAAGGTATCAATATCAAAGTACAAGAAGGTTACAGAAATCAACTATATCTAACCCAAAGAAGACTACTTCAAGGCATTTAATAATGAAGCTCCCAAAGGTTAAGGACAAAGAAAGGATCCTAAAGGCACCAAGAGAAAAGAAACAAATAATGTACAATGGCGCTCCAATACATTTGGCAGCAAACTTTTCAGTGTAAACCTTACATGCCAGAAGAGAATGGCGTGACATATGTAAAATGCTGAAGGAAAAAACTTTTACCCTAGAATAGTATATCTAGTAAAAATATCCTTCAAACATGAAGGAGAAATAAAGACTTCCCCAGACAAAAGCTGAGGGACTTCATCAACTGTCCTGTCCTACAAGAAATGCTAAAGAGAGTACTTCAATCAGAAAGAAAAGCAAGGAATAAATAACCACCTGAAGTTGCAAAACTCACCAGTAATAGTAAGTACACAGAAAAGCACAGAATTGTATTGTAACACTATAACTGTGGTGTGTAAACTACTCTTATCCTAAGTAGGAAGACTAAATGATTACCCAATTAAAAATAACTACAACAACTTTTCAAGACATAATCAGTACCATGAGATATAAATAGAAACATCAAAAAGTTAAAAAGTGGGGCAGGGGGACAAAGTTAAAGCATAGTGATATGGTTTGGCTATGTCCCGGCCCAAATCTCATCTTGAATTCCCATGTGTTGTGGGAGGTAATTGAATCATGGGGGCAGATCTTTCCCATGCTGTTCTCATGATAATGAGTAAGTCTCACAAGATCTGATGGTTGTATCAGGGGCTTCCGCTTTTGCATCTTTCTAATTTTTTTCTTGCTGTAAGAAGTGCCTTTTGCCTCCCGCTATGATTCTGAGGCCTCCCCAGCCATTGGAACTGTAAGTCCAATTAAACCTCTTTTTCTTCCCAGTTTCAAGTATGTCTTTATCAGCAGTGTGAAAACGGACTAATACACATATAATTTTTATTAGTTTTGGTATGTTTATTTGTTTGTTTATGCAAACAGTGTTAAGTTGTTATCAGGTTAAAACAATGGGTTTATAGGCTAGTATTTGCAAGCCTTATGGTAACCTCAAGCTAAAAATCATACAGTAGATACACAAAAAAGTAAAAAGCAAGAAATTAAATAATATCACCAGAGAAAATTGCCTTCAGTTGAAGAGGACACAAAGGAGAGAAAGAAGAAAAAGACCACAAAACAACCAGAAGACAGATAACAATATAGCAGGAATAAGTAAGTCCTTACTTATCAATAATAATATTGAATGTAAATGGACTAAACTCTCCAGTGAAAAGATATAGATTGGCTGAATGGATGAAAAAACAAGATACATTGATCTCTTGCCTACAAGAAGCAGACTTCATCTATAAAGACATACATGGACTGAAAATAAAAGAATAGAAAAAGATATTCCATGCCAATGAAAACCAAAAAAGAATGGGAGTCACTATACTTATATCAGACAAAATAGGTTTTAAGACCGAAACTATAAGAAGAGACAAAGAAGGTCACTATGTAATGATAAAGGAGCCAATTCAGCAAGAAGATATAACAATTTTAAATATATATGTACCCAACACTGGAGCACCCAGATATATAAAGCAAATATTAGTGCTGGAGAGAGATGGACCCCAATACAATAGTAGCTGGAAACGTCAACACCCCACTTTCAGCGTTGGACAGATCTTCCAGACAGAAAAGCAACAAAGAAACATCAGACTTACTCTGCAATATAGACAAAATGGATCTGATAGATACTTATAGAACACTTCATCCAAGAGCTGCAGAATACACATTCTTTTCCTCAGCATATGGATCATTCTCAAGCATAGATCATATGTTAGTTCACAAAACAAATCTTAAAACATTCAAAAAAATCTGAAATAATATCAAGCATCCTCTCTGACTAAATGGAATAAAACTAGAAATTAATAGCAAGTAGAATTTTGAAAACTATACAAATACGTGGAAGTTAAACAATATGCTCCTGAATGACCAGTGGGCCAATGAAGAAATTAAGAAGGAAATTGAAAAATTTCTTGAAACAAATGATAATGGAAACACAACATACCAAAATCTATGGGATACAGCAAAAGCAATACTCAGGGAAGTTTATAGCTATAAGTGCCTACATCAAAAAAGAGGAAAAACTATAAATAAACAATCTAATGATGCATCTTAAAGAACTAGAAAAGCAAGAACAAACTAAACCCAAAATTATTAGAAGAAAAGAAATAAAGATCAGAGGAGAAGTAAATGAAACTGAAATGAAAAAAAAATACAAAAAGATCAATGAACTGACAAAAAAAAAGATCAATGAAACAAAAAGTGGGTTTTTGAAAAGTTGAACAAAATCGACAAACGTTTAGCAAGATTAAGAAAAAAAGAGAGAAGATCCAAATAAATAAAATCAGAATGAAAACTGAGACATTACAACTGATACTTCAGAATTCAAAGGATCATTAGTGGCTACTATGACCAACTATATGCTAACAAATTTGAAAATCTGGAAGAAAGGAACAAATTCCTAGACACATACAAGCTACCAAGAGTAAACTGAGAAGAAGTCCAAAATCTGAACAGACCAATAATAAGTAATGAGATTGAAGCTGTAATAAAAAGTCTCCCAGTAAAGAAAAGCTTGGGACCTGATGGTTTCACTGCTGAATTCTACCAAACCTTTAAGGAAGAACTAATACCAATCCTGCTTAAACTATTCTGAAAAGTAGAGGAAGAAAGAGTACTTCCAAAGTAATTCTATGAGGCCAGTATTACCCTGATACCAAAACCAGACAAAGATACAGCAAAAAATAGAAAATAATAAATAAATAAAAGAAAACTGAAGGCAATATCTCTGATGAATATTGATGCAAAAATCCTCAAAAATATACTAGCAGACCAAATTCAACAATACATTAGAAAGAGCATTCAACATGACCAAGTGGGATTTATCCCTGGGATGCAAGGATGGTTCAACATATGCAAATCAATCAGTGTGACACATAGCATCAACAGAATGCAGGATAAAAACCATATAATCATTTCAGTTGATGCTGGAAAGCATTTGATCAAATTCAGCATCTCAATGTAGCATTATGGAGCAGCAGAGAAAAAAATTTTAAAACATTCAATATCCTTTCATAAGAAAGACCCTCAAAAAACTAGGGATAGAAGAAACATACCTCAACATAATAAAAACAATGTATGACAGGCCCACAGCTAGTATCATACTGAATAGGGAAAAACTGAAAGCCTCTCTTCTTAAGATCTGGAACATGATAAGGATGCCCGCTGTCACTACTGTTATTCAACATAGTACTGAAAGTCCTAGCTAGAGCAATCAGACAAGAAAAAGATATGAAGAGCATCCAAATTGGAAAGGAAGAGGTCAAATTATCCTTGTTTGCAGATGATATGATCTTATATTTGGCAAATCCTAAAGTCTCCACAAGAAAACTATTAGAATTGATAAACAAATTAAGTAAAGTCACAGGATAAAAAATTAACATACAAAAATTAGTAGCATTTCTATATGCCAATAGCGAACAATGTGAAAAATAAAAATGTAAACCCATTTACAATAACCATACATTAAGTTAAATAACTAGGAATTAACGAAAAAAGGAAAGGAAGTCTATAATGAAAACTGTGAAACACTGATGAAATAAATTGAAGAGGACACCAAAAATTGGAAAAACATTCCGTGTTCATGGATTGGAAGAATTGATATTGTTAAAATGTCCATACTACCCAAAGCAATCTACAGATTCAATGAAATCCCTATCAAAATACCAGTGACATTCTTCACAGAAATAGAAAAAACAATCCTAAAATTTATATGGAACCACAAAAGACCCAGCATAGCCAAAGCTACCCTAAGCAAAAAGAACAAAACTAGAAGAATCACGTTACCTGACTTCAAATTAACTGAGGTAAAGTAGCCACAACAACATGGCACTGACACAAAAACAGACACATAGACCAATAGAACAGAATAGAGAACCCAGAAACAAATCTATACACCAGCAGTGGACTCATTTTCAGCAAAGGTGCCAAGGACACACACTGAGGAAAAGACAGTCTCTTCAATAACTGGTGCTAGGAAAACTGGATATCCATATGCAGAAGAATAACACTATATACATAATGTATGCAAAAATCAAATAAAAATGGATTAAATACTCTAAGACCTCAGACTTTGAAACTACTACAAGAGAACACTGGAGAAAATCTCCAGGACATTGGTCTGGGCAAAGATTTCTTGAGCAATACCCCACAAGCACAGGTAACCAAAGCAAACATGGACAACTGAGATCACATCAAGTTGAAAAGCTTCTGCACAGCAAAGGATACAATCAACAAAGTGAAGAGACAACCCACAGAATGGGAGAAAATATTTGCAAACTACCCATCTGACAAGGAATTAAAAACCAAAATATATAAGGAGCTCAAACAACTCTATAGGAAAAATTCTAATAGTTCTATCAAAAAATGGGCAAAAGATGTAATAGACATTTCTCAAAGAAAACATACAAATGGCAAACAGGCATATGAAATTGTGCTCAATATTATTGATCATCACAGAAATGCAAATCAAAACTACAATGAGATGTCATCTTACCCCAGTTAAAATGGCTTTTCTCCAAAAGTTAAGTAATAACAAATGCTAGTGAGGATGTGGAGAAGAGAGAACCAAAGTACGCTGGTGGTGGGAATGTAAATTACTACAACCACTATGGAGAACAGTTTGGAGGTTCCTCGAGAAACTAAAAATTGAGCTATCATATGATACAGCAATTCCACTGCTGGGTATATACCCAAAAGAAAGGAAATCGGTATATCAAAGAGAAATCTGCACCCCTATGTGTGTTGCACTGTTCACAACAGCTAAGATTTGCAAGCAACCTGAGTGTCTATCAGCAGATGAATGAGATCCAGTCATTTGCAGTAACAGGGATGGAACTGGAGATCATTATGTCAGGCACAGAAAGAAAAACATCCCATATTCTCACTCATTTGTGGGATCTAATAAAAATCAAAACAATTGAACTCATGGGCATAGAGAGTAAAAGGATGATTACCAGAGGCTGGGAAGGATAATGGGCTTTGAGAGTGAGGTGGAAATGATTAATGGGTTATTAAAAAACATAGAATAAGATCTACTATTTGATAGCATAACAAGGTGACTATAGTCAGTAATAACTTAATTGTACATTTTAAAAGAACTTGAGTGTAATTGGGTTGTATATACTCAATGTATAAATGTTTAAGGGGATGGATACCACATTCTCCATAGTGTGCTTATTTCACATTGCATGCCTGTATCAAAACATTTCATGTACCCCATAAATATATACACCTACTATGTACCCACAAATATTAAAAACAAAATAAATACTGCAAAACACACAAAATCTGTCTTTAAATTTCGAGCCAATATGTAAAATTTTGGAGTTTTCACAAAACATTCTAGAGTTCAAGATTCTCTTTAAAAATGAGAAGAACTAGCCGAATTGGACCTGCATTTCCATATGGCCACAATGGGCTGGAGCTAAGTCAGCCTCACTCCCTCCCTCGAGATGGACCACTGTTTGCCAGCCTCTCCTCCACTCAGTAAGGTCAGCACAAGCATTCACACCTGTACTGCTACCACTTAATCGCATTGCCTGCCTGGCCTCAGTAAGTATTTGAGTTTCTAAATGTGTAAAGAATTGAATTCCTTTCCTAATTACGTCTTAATTTGTAAGCCTCAAAACACAATGAAGTTAGTATTTCACATCATTATGCAAAACAATGTTAGTTTCTTTCATTCATCTCTTTTTCATTTCCATCTGTTCATTTAATAATTCAGTAGTATTTACCTCTAAGTGTCAGGCACTGTTTCAGGCACTAGAAATTGTGGAGTTTGATACTGAGCCCCTTTAGGCCCAGTGAGAGTAAGAAATGGGTTTGTCATGAAGCACAGGTATCTTAGTAATTGCTGCTGCTGTAGCTTCATGAAGAACCGGTGAAGTTTGAATGTTACTGCTTCTGAGTGACTTATTAAGTCTTTTGAGGAGGCTCTATCTACCTCTCCAGCTCTGGGTGTAGTACAAAAATGCATTCATAGAAGGAAAATCGATAATTCATAGATTTTTAAGGTTTTCACCTTGAAGAGGTTCTCTCTTGGAAATTAGAATCTATTTTCTTTTTATAAATTTGGAATGTTGTATTAGGAAGTTATATGTTAATATATGTGACCAAGAAAAAAGGTCTCAATAAAACAAAAAGGCTTGAGAATGGGAGCTTACACCTAAATGCTTTTTGCAGGCGTTTGTTGAGTGCCTGATGCATACTGGGCACTGTGACGAATAAAACAGCCTCCCTGTCCTTTAGGAGCTCTGGATTAACATAAACAAAATATGTCATGGACTAAACTTTAATGCCAGCTGCTGTTGTCCAAAAACAGGAAAAATGTATTCATATGATATTGTGAAAGAACTTTAACTATACTTCTTAGAAAAAATAAACGATGATGGAGAGCTGCAATAAAAAGTGAAAATCAGTTACATATGTTTTAGAAGTATTCTGCATTCTTTTGGGATTATTTTATTATTTTATTTTCTTTTTTTGAGATGGAGTCTCACTCTGTCACCCAGGCTGGAGTGCTGTGGTGTGATCTTGGCTCACTGCAGCCTCCGCCTCCTGGGTTCAAGCGATTCTCCTGCCTCAGCCTCCTGAGTAACTGGGATTACAGGTGTGCGCCACCATGCCCAGCTAATTTTTGTATTTTATTGGCCAGGCTGGTCTTGAACACCTGACCTCAGGTTGCCCATCTCGTCCTCCCAAAGTGCTGGGATTACAGGCATGAGCCACCATGCCCAGCCTCTTTGGGGATTAGATACACACTGTAGGTTCTTTAATTAATGTGACTGATTTTCTAATGAATATCATACCTTGCAATTGTACTTACATGTACTGGTATTAGTATTTTCCCATGACTACTAGTCATTTGATCCAGGCCTGGCCAATCATAAATTCCATCTCCAGGGGTTAAGATTTGTCCAGGAAGGGCGTGTAACCCTAACAAAACAATTCAGAATCTTCCGGATACTTAACATTGGGAAATATAAATTCTGTGCTCCTTGAGGTTGCAGGGCCTGGAGCATATAGGTCTAGGCCACTTTGTGGTTCTCTTCTCCAGCAGCACAGAGGAAATTTGTTTGCTGTGGGAGAGAGAATGAAATCTTCACAAAGAAGTCTACCAAGAGGGAGAGATGATGTGTTTGAAGAGAGATGATATGTTGTTTAACTGGACTTGCGAGTAAAGACATCATTCATTCCCATTCTAGCTAAGCTAGCTTATGTTGGGTCTCCATCATTGCAACTGAAAGAAAGTGGTACAACTCTGGTGAGTCTGTAATTTCTATTTAGCTTTCATTTGGGGTTTAAAAGAATAATTCCAGACTGGGCATGGTGGCTCACGCCTATAATTCCAGCACTTTGGGAAGCCAAGGTGGACAGATCACTTGAAGTCAGGAGTTCGAGACCAGCCTGGCCAAAATGGTGAAACCCTGTCTCTACTAAAATTACAAAAATCAGCCAAGTATGGTGGTGCACGCCTGTAATCCCAGCTGCCCAGGAGGCTGAGGCAGGAGAATTGCTTGAACCTGGAAGATAGAGGCTGCAGTGAGCCGAGATTATGCCAGTGCATTTCAGCCTGGGCGACAGAGTGAGACTCTGTTTCAAAATAAATAATTAATTAAATTAAATTAAATAAATAAAAATAAAAAAATACTTCCAGATGTGCTTTAGGGAGAGCCTTACTCGAGAAAATAACTGAAGTGCAAGAGAGAAAGTTGTGAAGGTTTCTCACCATTATTCACATGCTCATATTTGAACGATATATCTGAATTTGTTGCTTTCAACCTGCTTGTGATTGACCACAGAGTAATCCTTAACATCCAAGATGCCAGGTGAAATCTACTTCCCACTTTGCTGGCACTGACAGTTGGGACCTAATGAACAAAGAAACTTCCCTAATGACTTTTTTGGGGTAAGTTTGGCCAAAATATAATATAGGAAAGTGACCAGGCACAGTGGCTCATGCTTGTAATCCCCACACTTTGGGAGACTGAGGTGGGAGGATCGAGACCCAGGAGTTCGAGACCAGCCTGAGCAACATAGGGAGACCATTTCTCTACAAATAATAAAAAAAGTTAGCTGGGCATGGGGGCACGTGCCTGTAGTCTGAGGCTGCAGTGAGCCATGATCGCGCCACTGCACTGCAGCCTGGGTAACAGAGCAAGATCCTATCTCAAAAAGAGAGAAGAAAAGTATACAAAGTGCAATGAACATTCATGTATGTTGCTTTTGGTGAATGTAGCAGACATTTTTTTTTTTTTTTTTTTTTTTTTTTTTCTGAGACGGAGTCTCGCTCTGTCGCCCAGGCTGGAGTGCAGTGGCTGGATCTCACTGCAAGCTCCGCCTCCCGGGTTTACACCATTCTTCTGCCTCAGCCTCCCGAGTAGCTGGGACTACAGGCGCCCGCCACCTCGCCCGGCTAGTTTTTTGTATTTTTTTAGTAGAGACGGGGTTTCACCCTGTGAGCCAGGATAGTCTCGATCTCCTGATCTCGTGATCCGCCTGTCTTGGCCTCCCCGTAGCAGACATTTTTGTTGGATATGTATATGTGTGTGTGTTTATATATACATGGATATATATACACGGATATATATACACACTATATATATATATACATGGGTGGATATATACACATTGTGTGTGTATATAGGAGTCCAGTGGCTGGGTTGCAGGTGTGTGTGTTTGGCTTTAGTTGATATTGTTAGTTTTCAAAATTGGTTGTGCCATTCCTAATGACACTTTTATGATTCAGAAAACTTAGAGATGTGGTTTCTACAGGAAAGCTGATGCTGTGGCTCCCCATACTTACTTCCTATTTTTACCCATGTAATTAATTTTTATAGCAATGCTATAAGCATATTACAAAAGGAGTGGGAGAACAGCATTCAAACTTGGAGTGGATTTTTATGCTGATAAGTATTCATTCCTTCTCAGAAACTAGCAATAAGTATTTAAGTCATCTTATATTCACTTCCACAGTAACTAGGTTTCACTCAATTCCCCTTTTTTCAAATATTTTTTGATCAAAGTGTCAGAACTCAATAAGGAGTTTCTATGGCGACTGTTCTCACTAAAATAAGTTAATAAGTTTAAAAATGCTGTGTTTCCGCTGCAATATTGTGCAGGGAAGAAAAAGAACCCAAGGGAAAAAAACATAACCAGGGATTTATATTTTATTTCACATTGGATTTATTTTGTTTATTTTGGAACTCAGATACCAAGAGCAGATTTAATTATACTCTCAGTTCATGGCAAACTTCCATAATCAGTCTGTGCAAGGCCCCTCTCTTGTTTATTTTTATTTCCTTTTGTTCATATTTCCCATTTCTATTCCCCTCTCCCTACACAAGCAACCCCTCTAATTTTTTATATGTTTCCTTAAATCTCTATGCATTCTTATGTTCTCATAAATTATATTGTGCTATAGATCTTTCTCTTTTCCTACTTTTAATAGTATTTCTTAAAGTGCCTCTTTAAGTTACCTCCTCATCTCTCAATCCCTTAAGCACAGAGGGCCCCAGGGTTCAGTCCTTGATCCATTTCCCTTCTCTGGTTATATCTACTCCCTTGATGATCTCATCTTGTCTCATGGCTTTATATCACCTACAATAATGAGCACTCATATATATATAAAATCATATATATACACACATATACCATATTTGCTCATATAGATACACACATATACATATATGTAATATATGTATTTAAAAGTATATATATCTCATGTATATGATTTATGTATCTCCAACCCAGACGTTTCTCTCAAAATTTAGACTCTTGTATCTTAAAAAAAAAAAAAAATTCCTGCTCCTTGCTCCGCCTACAGTCCTCCCCATCTCAGTTAATGGCAGCTCCATCTTTATAGTTGCTTAGGCCAAAAATCTTGGCACCATCTACTATGGATTGATGGAATCCATTGTTCATTGATGAAGTGAACAACATTTATATGTTGAAGTCCTAACACCCAATAGTACCTCAGAACATGACCTTATTTGGAAATAGGGTAATTACAGATGTAATTAATTAAGATGAGGTCATTAAGGGTGGGCCCTAATCCAGTATGATGGCTGTTCTTATGCAAGAAGGAAATTTGGACACAGACACAAGCATACAGGGAGAATGCTTTGTGAACCTGAAATGGCCATCTGTAAGCCAAGGAGAGGGGCTTGGAACAAATCCTTCCTCACAGCCCTCAGAGGGAACCAACTTTACCAAATTCTTGATCTCAGAATTTGTGCCTCCAGAACCAGAGAATACATTTCTGTTGTTGAAGCCATCCAGTTTGTGGTACTTTATTACAGCCAATCTAGCAAACTAAGATATTACCCTTGACTGTTTTCTCTCACGCCACATCCACTCTGTTAGGAAGTGCAGTTGACTATTCCTGCATAATCTAATCAGGATCTAACCATCTCCACAGCCACCACCCCAGTCCAAGTCACCATGATCTCTTGCCTGGTTATTGCAATAGCCTCCTAATTGGCCTTCCTGCTTTCACCCCTGCCTCCTGCAAGTCTGCTTTCAACACAGTGTCTAGAGGCATCCTTTAAAAACCCAAGTCAATGTCCTTCCTCTGCTTAAATACCTGGCAAGCCTTCTTATTCATTTAATAAAAGAAAAGCCTTGGAAGGACCTACAAGGCCCTGAGAAATCTGCCTCATCTTCCAGTTGCCCCTTTGACAGCACTTCCTGTTCTCCTTCTTGCCCACTCTGCTGCAGCTACACTGGCTTCTTTTCTGTTCTTCAGAAACATAAGCAGGCTCATGCTGCAGGGTTTCACACTGACTGTTCCCCCTGTCTGGAATCTTTCTACAGATATCTGTATGGTTAACTTCCTCTAAGTCTTTCCTTAAATATTCCCATGAATGAATGGATAAAATGTGTTAGCTAAAATGCTCCAAGGAGATTCACGTTAGTTCCCAGTTCATTTCAGAGCTCTTTAAAATATGTCCATGTTTCTCTCAGAGTCTCAGAATGGAAAATATGAGTAGGAGTAAGAGTTTTAATGGAGAGAACAAAGCCATCCTACTTGTACATGAGAAGGTGCCAATTGGGAGGGTGATGATTCCTGGTTTTACTTTCCCTTTATCCTCTGCTCTGTTTATGTGTACCTCCAAAGATTCTCCCATTGACATTATCATGGGGTAGCCACTTTCCCCACAGATTCATGTATCTTCAACTGTGTGCAATGCTGGGTTATGGCCCTCTGCAGGAAGCCAGGCATGGAACAACCACAGACATGCTGGGAAGCAAGGCTGGGGTCCAGCAAAACTCAGGCTCAAACCCAAATGCCTAGAAGCCAACAACTCTGAATGTGGAGTTGGAGAAGAAGCTGGATGAAAAGTGAGGAGTTTGGACCATGTTTCAGATGTATATGTTTACATTTAGGATAGTGAAACCAGACAGTAGGGGAGCTTGCCATAGGGGTTTCTGCTTTGGTGCCTCCCCGTTCTTCATTTCCAGCCTCAGTTGTTTCACTAGGCTCACCTTTTGCCCTCTGCCTGGACATCCTGCTACTGTCCCCTTCCTCCATTCACCGCATTAACTTGCACTTATCCTTCAAGGTTCTGTTCAATCACAGCCTTCTCTAGAAGGGCCTTGCTAAGCCGTTCCTTGCCTTACTCCAAGCTAGGTTAGTATCCCTCTTGTGTATACTTTTATCATTGTACTTTTCATTAAGCATTCTCTACATATTCAATTATCTGCTTGCTTGTCTGCTCTCCTCCCCAACGTGAGTTCTTTGAAAACAGGGATGGTGCCTTATATAATTGTGTATCTGTATCCTTAGCAAATAATACAATACCTGGCTCATAGTAGGACTTTGATAAGCTTGACGAATGAATGAGACTGTGGCCAGGGTCAGGGCATGCATCCCCAGGGTGTGATTCAGAGATGCCTGTTACGTAGTGGAGAAGTTGGTAACTTGCTAGAGCAAGGCTTGATGATCTCTTTTCTTGGTAAGGTCGAGTCTGATATTTCTTTAAATTTATAGGACGAAAAGTGCCTAGGAAGCTATGAAATATAAAGTGAAAGTATTTTCTGTCTCTCTGTCTCTGTCTTTTTATTTTTTAAGAGACAAAGTATTTCTCTGTGACCCAGGCTGTAGTACTGTGGTGTTATCATAGCTCACTGTAGCCTCAAACTCCTGAGCTCAGTGGATCCTCCTGCCTTAAGCCTCCCAAGTAGTTGGGATTACAGGCGCATGCTACTAAGCCTGGTTAATTCTTTTCAAATTTTTTTTTTTCTAGAAATGGGTCTTGATATGTTGTCCAGGCTGGTCTCAAACTCCTGGGCTCAAGCGATCCTCCCACCTCAGCCTCCCAAAGTGCCAGGATTACAGGCATGAGTCACATGTGCACTCTATTTTTTCACCAATTATATTTTAATCACTATGCACAAATCAACAAAAAATGAAAAGGGACAGTATTCTAGGAATGTTTGAATGATTATAATAATCAGTGCAATAATAATGGCTTATCAGTTCTTGTACTGTTAAATCTCTCTAGAGCCCACAAAACTTAAAGGTAGGCTGTACAAACTGCAAACTGAAGATTCCAAGGTCATTTCAGTTCTCTCTAGGTTACATAAATTCCAACCTTCCCCTTTCAGAGAAGCAGAGATCATGGAAGGTCTTACTTGTTCACCCCTGGGATTTGTGTTGGAGGTTGGAGAAAGCCACACAGGCATGTCCAGGGATGAATGTACTAGCCAAATTGAATGGAGATTGCATAAGCAAAGCAAGAGTCAGGGGAGGAATTTCTTTGTCTCTTTCCCTCCCTCCCTCCCTTCCTTCCTTCCTTCCTTCCTTCCTTCCTTCCTTCCTTCCTTCCTTCCTTCCTTCCTTCTTTCCTTCCTTCCTTCCTTCCTTCCTTTTTCTTTCTTTCTTTCTTCCTGTCTCTCTCTCTCTCTGTCTCTCTCTCTCTCCCTCCCTCTCTTTCTCTTTCTCTCTGTCTCTCTTTATTTCTTTTTCTTTCTTTCTTTCTCTTTCCCCTCCCTCCCTCCCTCCCTTTCTTCCTTCCTTCCTTTCTTTTTCTTTCTTCCTCTCTTCTCTCCCTTCCCCTTTCCCCTCCCCTTCTTCTCCCCCTCCCCCATTCCCCCCTCATCTTTCTCCTTTCTTTTTTTTTTTTGAGACGGAGTCTTGCTCTGTTGCCCAGGCTGGAGTGCAGTGGCGCGATCTGGGCTCACTGCAAGCTCCATCTCCCGGGTTTACATCATTCTCCTGCCTCATTCTCCTACCAGCAGCTGGTACTACAGGCACCCGCCGCCACGCCCGGCTAATTTTTTTGTATTTTCAGTAGAGATGGGGTTTCACTGTGTTAGCCAGGATGGTCTCAATCTCCTGACCTTGGGATCTGCCTGCCTCGGCCTCCCAAAGTGCTGGGATTACAGGCCCTAGCCACCGCGCCCACCCTCTCCTTTCTTGAAGTTAGGAGACCTGGGATCTATTTCTTGTTATGCCACTGACCAGTTATGCAACCTTGGAGTTACTTGGTTTTTCTGCCTCAATTCCTTCACCTGTCGAATGGCTAGGCTGGGCGAAATAATCTCTGAGGTCTTTTTCAGCTTTAGGATTTTGTATTTCTGTATGGTAACTAGACAAGATAACCAAAAAAAGAGCAAGAGTAGGGGTAAAAGAATAATGAATCTCATTTTGGAAGGGCCAAATTTCAGGTTCCTGTGATACATCTGGGTGTAAATGACAAGAATAAATTGGAAGTAGAAGTCTGGTCCTTGAAAGAGAGCTGGGAGTGAAGGTATAGATTTGGAAGTCTGTCAATAAGTGTTAATTGGAAGAACAAGAGTTTTGTGACCAGCTAAACCAGTTGTGAATGAACAAATTATGTATCAAAATGAATTGGAAACAGTTAAATTCAAAATTGTAATGCACTTATATTTGGCTGATTCCATTTTCCTTTTTTCTATGGAATAATAAAGGGCAGGAAAAGCCTGACTTTTTAGTGTTGGCTGAATTCTATGGTGTAAATACTCTCACCATGGCCTATTTTAAGCTACCAACAGGAGGTCACTGAACAGGAAGTTGAGAAGACATATGCAGTAGCACATTATTATGTAATATTCTAGAGAAACGATAGACATTAATATCATCAAGAACATAGATAATGCTAGTGTGGTAAAATAATGAGGAAGTGATACATATTGAGTATGTACAACCTTGGTTTTTAATATAAGAATATAATTTGTGAAACTATAAAGTACTATACTGCATATAGTAAAAAAAACTGTTGCATTTTGTATTTGAAAAAATATGTGGTTTTAAGTATCATTTAATAAGGAGGAGTTCTAGTGGAAAAGTAGTCATGAGTCAAAAAACTCACAGGGCAATTCCTGCTTTTCTGGGTCAGTTATTGTGTTTCAGTTTCCCTGTTAGAGGAATGCTTTGTGTCCTTTCTGAACCAGACTTCAACCTGTGTTGAAAAAAAATTGTAGAATTTATGAAAACATTTTTATATGTGTTATAAATAGGACTTACATAAATTTAAATGGTTGTTAAAATTATTCGTTGGAACATAACGTAGAGTTATGTTCATAGTGAAAATTAAAAATTAAAATAACAAACACCTATTGCTTAACATCCACAGGTTAATATAATCTCTTTGTAGGCAAAATGTATAAGGATGTTTATTATATTAAGTGGTAAAAATGAAACATCTGGCAACAATTTTTACATCTTGAAGAATGAGATGACAAAATGATGAGTCTCAGGGGACTAAGATCATGTTTCCTATTCCTGAAAAAAAGGTTTGAAAAAAATTTTATTCTTTCTGGAAACATACTTATTTTGGTTTCTTCTATTCTCCCTATCTTGTGAAGTGACACAGAATTTCATGAACTATTCACAAAACTCTATTTTGGTCTTGGACCTGGGTGAAGCATGTGGTTAGAACTGTAGCTGTAAAGCCACCATCTAGTTCAATAAATCTAGACAAACCAAGTAGCTCTGTGGATCATTGTGTTGTAAAAAGAAAGTATTTGTTTGTGTCCTCTTTTATTTCACTGAGCAGTGGTTTGTAGTTCTCCTTGAAGAGGACCTTTACATCCCTTGTAAGTTGGATTCCTAGGTATTTTATTCTCTTTGAAGCAATTGTGAATGGAAGTTCATTCCTGATTTGGCTCTCTGTTTGTCTGTTACTGGTGTATAAGAATGCTTGTGATTTTTGCACATTAATTTTGTATCCTGAGACTTTGCTGAAGTTGCTTATCAGCTTAAGGAGATTTTGGGCTGAGACAATGGGGTTTTCTAAATATACAATCATGTCATCTGCAAACAGGGACAATTTGACTTCTTCTTTTCCTAACTGAATACCCTTGATTTCTTTCTCTTGCCTAATTGCCCTAGCCAGAACTTCCAACACTATGTTGAATAGGAGTGGTGAGAGAGGGCATCCCTGTCTTGTGCCAGTTTTCAAAGGGAATGCTTCCAGTTTTTGCCCATTCAGTATGATATTGGCTGTGGGTTTGTCATAAATAGCTCTTATTATTTTGAGGTACGTTCCATCAATACCGAATTTATCGAGCATTTTTAGCATGAAGGACTGTTGAATTTTGTCAAAAGCCTTTTCTGCATCTATTGAGATAATCATGTGGTTCTTGTCTTTGGTTCTGTTTATATGCTGGATTATGTTTATTGATTTGCGAATGTTGAACCAGCCTTGCATCCCAGGGATGAAGCCCACTTGATCATGGTGGATAAGCTTTTTGATGTATTGCTGAATCCGGTTTGCCAGTATTTTATTGAGGATTTTTGCATCGATGTTCATCAGGGATATTGGTCTAAAATTCTCTTTTTGTGTTATACCATGCTCATGGATAGGAAGAATCAATATTGTGAAAATGGCCATACTGCCCAAGGTAATTTATAGATTCAATGCCATCCCCATCAAGCTACCAATGAGTTTCTTCACAGAATTGGAAAAAACTGCTTTAAAGTTCATATGGAACCAAAAAAGAGCCCGCATCTCCAAGACAATCCTAAGTCAAAAGAACAAAGCTGGAGGCATCACGCTACCTGACTTCAAACTATACTACAAGGCTACAGTAACCAAAACAGCATGGTACTGGTACCAAAACAGAGATATAGACCAATGGAACAGAACAGAGTCCTCCGAAATAATACCACACATCTACAGCCATCTGATCTTTGACAAACCTGACAAAAACAAGAAATGGGGAAAGGATTCCCTATTTAATAAATGGTGCTGGGAAAATTGGCTAGCCATAAGTAGAAAGCTGAAACTGGATCCTTTCCTTACTCCTTATACGAAAATTAATTCAAGATGGATTAGAGACTTAAATGTTAGACCTAATACCATAAAAATCCTAGAGGAAAACCTAGGTAGTACCATTCAGGACATAGGCATGGGCAAAGACTTCATGTCTAAAACACCAAAAGCAACGGCAGCAAAAGCCAAAATTGACAAATGGGATCTCATTAAACTAAAGAGCTTCTGCACAGCAAAAGAAACTACCATCAGAGTGAACAGGCAACCTACAGAATGGGAGAAAATTTTTGCAATCTACTCATCTGACAAAGGGCTAATATCCAGAACCTACAAAGAACTCAAACAAATTTACAAGAAAAAAACAAGCAACCCCATCAAAAAGTGGGCAAAGGATATGAACAGACATTTCTCAAAAGAAGACATTCATACAGCCAACAGACATATGAAAAAATGCTCATCATCACTGGCCATCAGAGAAATGCAAATGAAAACCACAATGAGATACCATCTCACACCAGTTAGAATGGCCATCATTAAAAAGTCAGGAAACAACAGGTGCTGGAGAGGATGTGGAGAAATAGGAACGCTTTTACACTGTTGGTGGGATTGTAAACTAGTTCAACCATTATGGAAAACAGTATGGCGATTCCTCAAGGATCTAGAACTAGATGTACCATATGACCCAGCCATCCCATTACTGGGTATATACCCAAAGGATTATAAATTAGGCTGCTATAAAGACACATGCACACGTATGTTTATTGCAGCACTATTCACAATAGCAAAGACTTGGAATCAACCCAAATGTCCATCAGTGACAGATTGGATTAAGAAAATGTGGCACATATACACCATGGAATACTATGCAGCCATAAAAAAGGATGAGTTTGTGTCCTTTGTAGGGACATGGATGCAGCTGGAAACCATCAGTCTTAGCAAACTATCACAAGAACAGAAAACCAAACACCGCATGTTCTCACTCATAGGTGGGAACTGAACAATGAGATCACTTGGACTCAGGAAGGGGAACATCACACACCGGGGCCTATCATGGGGAGGGGGGAGGGGGGAGGGATTGCATTGGGAGTTATACCTGATGTAACTGACGAGTTGATGGGTGCAGCACAGCAACATGGCACAAGTATACATATGTAACAAACCTGCACGTTATGCACATGTACCCTACAACTTAAAGTATAATAATAATAAATAAATAAATAAATAAAAAGAAAGTATTATGGTTGTGATTCTCTCAGTAATACAAGGGAAACTATGAGCAATTTGGCCACTGGTTGAGGAGAAGAACCAATTAGTGTATTCTAGACAAGAATGGTGAAGTTTAGGATGGATCAGCCTGCTTCTGACAGATCCCAGCTCTGAGTCATTGTGCAGTAAATGCACACAGAGTTGGCAAGCATGCAAGCCTTCCTGGCATCTGTAGGCTTCACTCAGCTTGTGTCCTGGTTCCTCATTCACACTGGAAAACTAATTTTTTTTAATACTTGATTGTCCAGTGTTTTTATGTAAATATGGCAATGTGTAACAACTGACCATATTGACTGCCATCCCTTTGAAACTACTAATTCTCATTTATATTCTACAAATAATTCATTCAACAACTACTTGGTCTATTAACAAACACTCTGCACTAGGCACTGTGCTGTACTGTAAAGGATACAGTGATGGCTAAGATGCTGTCTATGCTTCTTGGCAAGGATACTAGACATGTGTGCAGGTAACTGTCATATAAGGCAGAGGATATAAAATGCAGAGTGTAGACTACAGGCTTTGGTGCTCAGATGTAGGTTTGAAACATGTCTACCTGAGGTGATCAGGGAGGGCTACCAGGAAGAAGTGCATAGTGAATGGATAGGATTTCAGACCATAGAGATGGGGATGACTGTGAACCATATATAGACCTGGACAATACAGGATCGTCCAAAGAGGGGTTGGCAGGACCTCAAGAAAGACAATTACCAGACCCTTCTTCCTGTCCCTATAGAGGACATGGTATTTGAGAGTCTGTCAAACCCTTGTAGCACAGTCCCTGGGAAGTGTTGCTATTAAAGATGCTTGTGGTGCATTTGAATGCAATAAAACTATGTTCCATAATAGTTTTGAAGGAAAGCTTTGTTTTTCTCTCCAACAATTCATTCTGCTTGCTAAGTCAGGCTCCTGTGAGGTCACTAAGAGGACATGAAGAATATATGGATATGAATAAAGTCATCACACTACCTATCAGTCATTGGATGCAATGCTGTGAGAATGTGAGAAACAGCTGGAGGTGGTACAGGACCACAGCATGGCCATGTCTATCTCAGATGGATATTTCCAGCTGCTTTAGAGGGTCTAGCTCTGCATATATGTCTTTTCTGTGCTGCTGAGCTAGCCGACTCACAGGCACTGTTGTAAAGGAGGTGTGGGAAGTGGAAGCTTCGTATGATGTTATCATCTGTTTGCTAAATCTCTTCCTTTTTACTACCTTAGAGTGGCAAAGAGGGATCTGAGCTAGTCCTTTGTGCTTTGCACTTGGTCTTTAGTGAGTACGTGGCTCACTGACAACTCATTTCCTTTACGGACAGGTCTGTCTTCTCATGATGATGAGTTGAGACACACCCAGAGGCAGCTGGAGAGAATTTAACTGATCACCAAAGCTCCTCTGCCCCCATCAGCAGCAGTAGCTGTCTGCTGAGACTTGTGGTTGGAACACCACTGGTGAGACCAAGTTCCTCAACTTCCCAATCAGTGGGGGCTTAACCAGCAAAGGACAGGGTGGCAGGGCTCCAGTTGGTGTCAAAATGGAAGCCAAAATCACTTTACAACCAAACAGGAATCGGATTTCAGGTGTAAAAATCCTACGCAGAAAACACACAGATATCAGCCTGTGATGACACCTGGAATTTTAACTTGATAAAATATTTTGCTTTTGCCTTTAGAGAGGAATTTTTAACTTCAGACTTATATCTCCATTATTTTAGGAAGAGAAAGGACAACTAATGGTTGCTTGGCCTAAAAGATTCTGGGAGGAATATGTGAGTCATAAAATATTAGCCAAATATCTTTTTGGATATTCTAATATAAACTATGTGGAAAACTAAGTACTTCATGCCAGGACAAAGCTAAAGAGCCCTTCTCAGAGCCCTACCCCCTACCCCCCACTTTCTGGATACTAATCTTATTGGTTGATAGCACCAAGTTCTGGGCTGTATTGTAAGGAATCACCCAGTTGTGGCTGTTTTTTGCTATCATTTTCCCTCTTGTTCAGGAAATCTTGACATGAACGTGTTACAAAGAAAGCAAGAGAGAAAAGATTGTTTGTTTTATGGAAAACTTTATTAGAGACACTAGTGTTAGGGTTATGAACTAAGGTCTGGGATAAGGGGGGAATTTAGAGTTGTCATCAAAAACAACAAAGGATGAGCTCATGTCCTTTGCAGGGATATGGATGAAGCTGGAAACCATCATTCTCAGCAAACTAACACAATGAGTGACACTGCATGTTGTCACTCATAGGTGGGAATTGAACAATGAGAACCCTTGGACACAGGGCGGGGAACATCACACACTGGGGCCTGTCGGGGGTGGGGCATTGGGGGAGGGATAGCATTAGGAGAAATACCTAATGTAAATGATGAGTTGATGGGTGCAGTGAACCAACATGGCACATGTATACCTATGTAACAAACCTGCACGTTGTGCACATGTACTCTAGAACTTAAAGTATAATAATAATAAAAAAATAAAAACAAACAGAAAACAGTTCTCAAACCTTGGGTTGTGTGTCATAATGGGAAGAGGTGGCCTCTAGCCTTGGCTCTGCCACTGCTATGTGACTCAAGATAATCCATTCATTCATTCATTCAACATTTCTGGAGCAGCCATTCTGTGTCAGACACTATGTTCAGCACTGGGGCCACGTTGTGAGGAATAGATAAAGAACCTGTTCTCCAATCACACAACTTCTCCGAATCCCATTTCTTTGTTTGCAATGTGAGGGCTGCACTACAGTGAGCTCTCAAGACCCCCTACCCCTGCTTCTTGATTCTTTCACGTGGGAGCAAAATGTGCCCAGAAAAACAGTAACAGGAAAAGTGATACCAATATTACATGCCAGACATTATGCTAGCTAATCACTTTTATATACATTGCCTCATTTTGTTTTCTCAAGAATTTCCTAAAATAGGTATTATTATGCTCATTTTCTGGGTGAGGAAACTAAGAGTTGAGAGGTTGAGCTGCTTTTTGTTATAAGCAAGAAAGAGGTAGAGCCAGACTCAAAACCAGCTTAGCTAACTCCAAACTCAGCATTCTTCTCTCCTACTCTGTTCGTGTTTTGAAAAGCTCATTAATCTCCCCTGGACTTTGCTCTGGGATACTTATAAAAAATTTACTCAATAATTCATGGCAGTATGAAAATAAAAAGAAAAAGAAAAGAAAATAAACAAAAAACCTACCTCATTCTTGCCTTACCGGTTTTCTGCTAGCCTTCCCTCCTTCCTTACCTCCTCAACTTTTCTTATTCATCCCAAGAGTGATCCTGCCACGTCAGCCAAGACCAGCACCCCCACTGCTTTGCCTCCACTTGTGCTTACCTTCCACCTGGATTTGAGACAGAGTCTCACTCTGTTGCCCAGGCTGGAGTGCAGTGGCGCGATCTCAGCTCACCCCAAGCTCTGCTTCCTGGCGATTCTCCTGCCTCAGCCTCCTGAGTAGCTGGGACTACAGGTGCGTGCCACCATGCCTGGCTAATTTTTTTGTATTTTTAGTAGAGATGGGGTTTCACCATGTTAGCCAGCATGGTCTCGATCTCCTGACCTCGTGATCCGCCCACCTCGGCCTCCCATAGTGCTGAGATTACAGGCATGAGCTACCATGAGCCTGGCCTGGAATCCTTTTCAGTCTTGTCTGTTGCCAAACTCTGCACTCTTTCCCAGACTTTATCTTTCTCCTAAATTTAATTCATTCATCCTCTCACAGTTGTCCAACACAGTAGGAAATTCAAAAAAAGAGTACCTGAGCATCTCTTTGAAGGAAAATAAGGCACACACAGATTGCAGGAAGAGTTATAAAGAGTCATGGGCCATTTATTAGTTGGTGTTTCCCTGCAAGGAGAGGTCTATGGTAGGAGATGATTCAAAAACTGTCCAAGGGCTTTCTTATGCTATCTTTTCCCCAAAGATGCCTTTTTCTGTTTCTCTTTTTTTCGGACTATACATGGTCACTGTAGAAAATTTGAAAACTATCTACTCTTCAGAGATAATCACTCTTAGTATTTGGTGTATTTCCTTCTGTGGTGGTTATGTCACCTTGGCTAGGCTATAGTACCCAGTTGTTTGGTCAAGCACCAGTGTAAATGTCATTGCAAAGGTTTGTTTTGTTTTTATTTTTAAGATGTGATAAATATTTTAATCAGTAGACTTTGAGTAAAGTGGACTACCTTCTATAATGTGGGTGAACTTCATTCAGTTGAAGATGTTAAGAATAAAGACAGGTCTCCAAGACTGAGGTTTCCTGAAGAGGAGGCAATTCTGCTGCAAGACTTGCAATGTAGAAATTCTGAGTTTCTAGCCTACGAGTCTGGTATACTGATTTCAGATTTGCCAGCCCCCACAATCACAGGGCCAATTCCTTAAAATACATCTCTAACTCTGTCTCTTTCTCTCTACACACACACACACACACACACACACAAACACACACACACATGGATGTTTGTGTGTGTGTGTATGTGTGTGTATATATATGTATGTATTATATATACTTGGATGTAAGTATATCCTATTGGTTCTGTTTCTCTGGAGAACCATGACTGATATACTTTCTTTTTGCTCTTCATTTCCTCTCGATTAACACTTTTCAAACTGTCATGTCTGTGTGTAAATCACCTGTCTTGTTCAAGTGCAGCCTCTAAGTCAGTGGTGGTGGGCTAAGATTCTGTGTTTTGGACAAGCTCCCAGGTAATGCTTATGCTGCTGCTCTATGGACCACATTTTGTGTAGCAAGGCCTTATATAATCAACTTTTTCTTTTAAATAATGTCATGAGCTCAGTTATTCTCCTAAAACATTAACTTGTAACTGTATTGCACTCCATCATACGAGTTGCCATAAATTTGTTCAGGCTTTAGAAACACATTTCCCAAAGGCTGTTTAGAAAAATTGTCCGAGTATGATCTCACCCAAAGGCCTGACTTCTGTAGCACAATAGAAAAATACTAGAAATGTAGAAAAATTGTCCAAATATAATCCAACCCAAAGGCTTGGCTTCTGTAGCAAATCAAGCCTGCATGCTCAGCCCCTGGCTTCAAGGGCTTCCCTTAGTGTTTTTTTTTTTTTTTTTCCTTTTCTTTTTATTTCAATAGCTATAAAAATTCCCTTGGCTTTTGTCTGGGTGCTCATATTATTATTGTCTGCTGCAAAGGGGAACCTACTGAATACACATGGTTCTCAGAAGCCATTCATACATTCCTCCATTTATTCATGTAATAATATTACTCAATTATCTCATCAGTTGATGTTATAAGCACTATGCTGGGAGCTGTATACAGGGGATTCATTTAATAACCAATCATAAAATGAATGTAATTGCAGTTATGATAATTACATGGTGATGTAAGTATATAACAAGAAACTGCTCTAATCTAAGGGTCAGGAACACTTCCTAAGGAAGTGACATTTGAGTTGAGCTCTGGTTGTCCTGGGGATATACCACTCATTTCCTTAACTTTTGGCTAGTCCTTTCTGAATAGGTGGAGGCTTTGATGACAGAACCTTGGAAGTCACCTTTAGTGAGAGGTGGCACACATGAAGTCTCCAAAGGTCTCCCTAGAGGTCCATTGTAGCTGCTGCTCCTCATTCTCCCTGTCATACTCTTCTGGAGATGACACTTCAGGGGAGTTCCCCTTATGTCTGCTTCTGGGCAGCATCTCAATTTTCCTTTACTGAATCTGAACACAATCTGATTTCCCATCTGTTACAGGAAATACAGTCTAAATAAGAAGTTATCTTAAGGTAATTCATCATAGGCAAATATTTTGATCTTTGAATCAGTCATTATTTCAGACACTTTCTGCCACTGCTCTTTCTATTAATGTGGGTAATGATAGTTGAAAAGAAAGAAATCGGTACTACAAAGCTACAGTAATCAAAACAGTGTGGCACTGGCATAAGGATAGACATATAGAACAATGGAGTAGAATTGACAGTCCAGAAATAAATCTATACATTTATGGTCAATTGATTTTTGAAAAGGGTGCTGAGACCATTCAATGGGGAAAAGAATACTTTCTTCAGCAGCTGGTGTTGGGGCAACTGTATATCCACATGAAAAAAAAGTGAAGTTGGACCCCTACCTCACACTATATATAAAAATTAATACAAAATGGCCAATAACCTAAATATAGGAGTAAAAATAATAAACCCTTTTGAATAAAAAATAGGAGGTACATCTTCATGACCTTGGAATTAGCAATACATTCTTAAATATGACACCAAAAGCGTGAACAACAAAAGAAAAAATAGATAAACTGAACTTCATCAAACTTAAAAGTGTTTATGCATCAAAGTACATAATTTTAAAAATGAGAAGACAACCTACAAAATGGAAGATAATTTCAAATCATACATCTAATAAGGACTTGGTATCCAGAATATATGAAGAATTATTACAACTCAACAACAAAAAGACAAACAACCCAACTAAAAAAAAAAAATTGGCAGGTAACTTGAATAGACATTTTCCCAAAGAAGATATACAAATGGCTAGCAAGTACATGAAAAGATACTCATCTCATTACTCATTAAGGGGATGCAAATGAAAATCACAGTGGGGTACCACATCAAGCCTACAAGGAAATTTATTTTAGTGGGAAATAAGTGTTGGTGATGTGGAGAAATTGGAGCACTTATAGATTTCTTGTGGGTAGGTAAAATGGTGCAGCCCCTATAGAAAACATTTTGCTGGTTCCTTAAAAATTAAGCATAGAATTACCATATGACCCAGCAATTCTCATCCTAAATATATACCCAAAAGAATTGAAACCTGATATTCAAACAAATAGATGTACATGCATGTAGATATTCAAAATATCCAAAAGATAGAAACAATCCAAATACCCATTAACAGATTAATGGATTTTTAAAATGTAGTTTTTCCATTGAATAGGGTATTATTCAGTCATAAAAAGGATTGAGATGTTCATGCATGCTACAATGTGCATGAACATCAAAAACATTACACTAAGTGAAAGAAGCCAGGAACAAAAGGCCACATATTGTATAATTCCATTTATATGAAATATTCAGAATAGGTAAATTTATAGAAACAGAACAGCGATTAATGATGCCGGGGCCAGGAGGCAAGGAGTATAGGCAGCAATTGCTTAATGGGTACAGGGTTTCCTTTTGGGTGATGAAAATGTTTTGGAACTACATATAGGTGCTGGTTGCACAACATTATGAATGATTAAATAACTTATGTAAGTGGTTAATTTTTTTTAGTTAAAAAAATTTTTTTTAAATTATTTCACCTCAATAAAAAATTAAATAATAAAAAAAATCAAGATTAGATTCTTTCTTTCCCTCTTGTGTCTGCCATATTTTATGGTTAATTTTAAAACATAGTAACAAAATTATAATGTATCTTTGGTTATTACTCCCTTGGGTTTTTATCATGCTAATGCATTCTCCCATTATTTTCTACTTTGTACAATTCAGATTTCAGTCCAAGGCTTCAGGTACATTGCAAACAGCTGCACTGGAATTACGCATCTTACCATTAATGACATGCCAACTCTGACGGACAACTGTGTAAAAGTAGGTAATTGGAAAGTACCTTTTCTTTTCTGTCCCATAAGATAGATATATGTTCTAATGGCTTGAATTACTGAAAAATTTGAATGGACTTTTCATTTTAGTTATTTTTTAACAGTAATAAAATCATTTAAAAGTTTCCACACATGCACATACCCTTGAAAACATTTGAATCCTTAAATATCCTAAGAAACCTTGTTTCACAGTTAGGATGTTTTTTAGTGATGTTATAGCCTAAGCATAAACTTTGAGTTCAGTTCTCCATGCTAAGCTGCCAAATGTAGTAATTTTTTTCAGTAGTCCATTTCTCATGTTTTCCCATACTCTTAGTACATGATTTAATTCTGATTCTTCCACATTACTGAAATGTAAGTGTGTTAAAATGTATTGAAAAATCCAGTTTTCTTTGAAATTAGGAAAATTAATAGTTAACATGTCTGTCTCTAATATATTGAAGGAAAAAATGACTTCATTAGTTTGCTAAACCTGTTCTGTACCCTTGATTAATTTAATCATTTTTTTCTTCTGAAGGCTTTAGTTGAAAAGTGCTCTCGTATTACATCGCTGGTTTTCACTGGTGCACCGCATATCTCCGATTGTACTTTCAAAGCTCTTTCTACTTGTAAACTCAGAAAGATCCGATTCGAAGGTCTGTTATATTAAAAATGTGGTTCAGCATTATCATTTACTTTTACTCTTGTGGCATTATAAATACAATACTTGTCTTTTCTTCTGTTTTTTTACAAACAGGAAATAAAAGGGTTACTGATGCATCCTTCAAATATATAGACAAGAATTATCCAAATCTCAGTCACATTTATATGGCTGACTGCAAGGGAATAACAGACAGCAGCCTCAGATCCCTTTCACCTTTGAGGCAACTGACTGTGTTGAATTTGGCAAATTGTGTAAGGTAATGAGTCATTCAGTAATATACTCAAGAAATGTTGATTATCTAGTATGTGCCAGGTCCTCTCCTATGGAACTTATGGTTCGTGGGGTAAACATGAAAGTCAGGAGTCCAAGTGTTAAAGTAGAGGTAAGTGCAGAGTTCTGTGGTTATAAGAAAGAGGGCTCCCAACCCAGATTGATTATATGGGGTGTAGGGAGAGCTCAGGATATGAGGAATTATGGACTCTTATAAAATTAAGCAAACTCACAGGAATACTTACAGGCTACCTTTCCTAATGAGGGTTTCCATAGCTAGTTCAGTTAACATGATCTTTTCCCATATGGACTTTCTGACTTGCTTATGAAGAACCAATCTCACCGAAGGTTTTTCCTCTTGGGTACTGGTTAGATTTTTCGTCTGTGTAGAATTTCTGACAAATGGACAGAGGGTGGGTTCTTACTGAAATTCTTTCTTTAGCTGGTCCACTATTGGACTACTCTCCTGGTATTCTCGGGAGCAAATTCTGTTTTTATTTTTTATTTATTTATTTTTTTTTTTGAGACAGAGTCTCACTCTGTTGCCCAGGCTGGGGGGCAGTGGCATGATCTCAGCTCACTGTAACCTCTGCCTCCTGTGCTGAAGTGATTCTCCAGCCTCAGCCTCTTGAGTAGCTGAGATTATAGGTGTGTGCCACCCCACCTGACTAATTTTTATATTTTTAGTAGAGAGAAGGTTTTACCATTTTGGCCAGGCTTGTCTGGAATTCCTGACTTCAAGTGATCCACCTGCCTCAGGCTCCCAAAGTGCTGGGAATACAGGTGTGAGCCACCACACCCAGCCAAGGATCAAGAGGGTTCTTGCTGAAACCCCTTCCCCAGTGGGTAGCTCAGCCTCTTACCTATGTAGGATTCTTATAATCTTATAGGACCACATAATAACAAAATAGCATTTGATCCACAAAATTATACTTGAGCCACATTGAAGTTGGCTAATATTTGGGAAAGCACAAGTCAGCATAATAATCTAAGCTACACAGAATCTTTTATTTATTCATTTTTATTTTTTAGAGACAGGGTCTTGCTCTGTTGCCCAGGCTGAAGTACAGTTGCACAGTTACTGTAACCTTGAACTCCTGGGCTCAAGTGATCCTCCTGCCTCAGCCTCCCATGTAGCTAGAACTACAAGGCACACTTCATCATATCCAGCTAATTTTTAAATTTTCTAGAGACAGGGTCTCACTATGCCCAGGCAGGTCTTAAACTCCTGGCTTCAAGTGATCTTTCCACCATGGCCTCCCAAAATGCTGGGATTATAGGCATGAGCCACTGCACTGGCCCACTACACAGAATCTCAACCTATGTTGCCTATTATTAAAATGGGAAGGCAGCATGGGTCATTGGGAGCTGGAGGAGATATAAGGGTTTGGAATGGAAAAAACCTGGATTAGGAAATGAGGGCTCCAGCCAAGGGCCAGTGAAGAATTAAAGACTCCTGCCAACAGCCATGTGAGTGAGCCTGAAAGCAGACCCTACAGCCCCAGTCAAACCTTCAGATGACTGAAGCTCCAGCTGGCATCTTGACTGCACACTCATGAGAGACCCTGAGCTAGAACTACTCTAGTTCACTTCCAAATCCCTCAGATCCAGAAACGGGGAGATAATAAATATTTGCCATTTAAGCCACAAAGTTTGGATCAATTTGTTACATTTAATAATAACGGTGAGATGCAGACACAGACACACACACACTACATAAGTGTGTGTATCAACTAATTCTATCTGTATGAATATGTGAAATAAAACTGAATTTCATTCTTGTATTTCACACAGGCTTCTGCAGGGTTTTTTTTTTTTTTTTTTTTTTTGAGATGGAGTCTCACTCTGTTACCCAGGCTGGAGTGCAGTGGCACAATCTTGGCTCACTGCAACCTCTGCCTCCCGGGTTCAAGCGATTCTCCTGCCTCAGCCTCCCAAGTAGACAGGCACCCACCATCATCCCTGGCTAATTTTTGTATTTTTGTAGAGACAGGGTTTCACCATGTTGGCCAGGCTGGTCTTGAACTCCTGACCTCAGGTGACCCACCTGCCTTGGCCTCCTAAAGTGCTGGGATTACAGGTGTGAGCCACTGTGCCTTGCCTAATTAATCTTAAATGGAAGTTTTCTGCCTCCAGAAGTAGAGGTGACAAGACACTTCAAGGGGCTCTGCCAAAAATAGTTCAGATCCTTGATTAAATATATTTTCAATATATTGCTGAGCTCACAAAGAGTAAGAGAAATATCCAGTAGCCCTGAATCCCCTGGTTCTTTTCTGCTCTCTCAATGAACAAATTCACTGAGATGAATAGTGAATAACCAGCAAACATAAAAGGTTGAGCATCTCTGAACACAAATGTTATGACAATAGTTGCCTTTGAGAGAATCAGCTCTGAGCAAGACTCAAAGTAGGGAAGCAGAACCTGAGACTTCTGCAGAGTTTGTACCTCTTTAAGGGGGACAGAGTGGTCTCAGGTAGGTAGTTCCTGAGCTCCTGGAAGAAGTTAGCACAAAGCTTCTCAGGCTAGAGATTAAGATCAAATAAATAGGTACTCAAAGTCAAAGATTGCCAAAATGCACAAAGATACAAATCACCATGAAAAAGAGTCACAGAAACAGCAAAATACATTTGACCTTCAGGTAATTCAGATACAGGAATTGTCAGACAATTAAGTAGCCATGTATGAAATGTTCGAAGAAATAAAAAATGGAATCAGAAATATAAGCAGACAACCAAACATGATAAAACAATTAGATTTATCTGGGGAAAAAACCTAACTTTTAGAAACAAATGATGTAATATAGTTATTGAAATAAACAATGGATTGCTGATCAGCAGATTAGAACTCACAGAGGAGAGAAGTATAGAGCTGGAAGATCATTCTGAAGAAATGACAACAGAGGATGAAAAAATATATAGGGTAAAAAGATAAAACTTAGTATTGTAAAGGTAAACTGAGGCTGGAGCTGAACTGGGAACGAAGACACAAGGCAAATGGCAGTGAGAATAGCCTTTATTAGGACTCGCGGGCGAGGTTTCTCAGTCCAAAGGTGTGGGCCAAGGAAGTCGCGCTGAGGGAGGAGGATAGGGGCTTTTTATAGCCTGAGAGGTAGGGAAGCTGGTTGTGCAAACAGGGCCTGGGGGGTCTTGAAACTACTAGGGCAGGAGTTGAGTAAGGGTCATGAGGAAGGGGTCTTTGGAAACTGTTAACCGAAACTGCTGTTTACGAACTTGTGGAATGCAGGTGAGCTGCAGGTCATGGGGGAGTGTGGTTGCCCAGCCAGAACTCTGACGCATGTAAGTCTGTGGGTGTGTACAAGGGTGAAGGGAGTCTTTAACGAAAGGCCTGCTATGCTGGGTAACACCGCCATGTTGGGTCTAGATTCCTGCCTAACATTCTGACCTCTTTCTAATAAGAAAATGGGGCGACGTGTTCATCTGGCTGCTTTCTGCTGGTATGGGTCGTCATGGGGTTCTTCGGAGGTTGGAACTCGGGTATAGGGGTGGAGCAGCATCTGATTGAAAGTGACTTGGGAGACTTCTTTCATGCGGTCCTGGATGAAGCGGAGGACACAGGGAGCTATGAGTAGCAAGAAGCCAATGATTAGTAAGGGGCTTAGAAAGGGTAGGACTTAACCAGCCACAGATGACTGCCACCACGTAAGTGAGGGCCTTGATCTGAGGTTTTTCTGGTGGAGTCTTTCCTGAATCTTTTCCAGAGTGAGGAGATTGGTTTCTACTAGTCCTGACTCATTGATGTAGTGTTCGGTCAGGAAGGGGAAAGGAGGGGGTTAGGTTAGAGGAGTTAAAAGGGCTGGGTAAGGGTACCGCAACCAGTGGGGGCTTATTCTATCTGCTGTGAGGCTTTTTGTAGTGAGTGTGAGGAGTATGCCTAGGTAGGTGACAGAAGGGCTGCAGCGTTGAGCCTTAGCTGGGGTAACCTGATAACCTTGGTCACCTAGAAAATTTAAAAGTGTAGCAGTATCTGCGAGGGAGCACTCCTAGGAAGGACTACATAGTAATAAGTCATCAACATACTGCAATAGTGTGCTGTGGGTCAGGGGACAGAGGACAACATCCTGTGCCAGTGCCTGTCCGAAAAAATGGGGGCTATCACGGAACCTTTGAGGCAAAACAGTCCAAGTCAGCTGGGAAGAAATATGAGTGTCTGGATCTTAGAATGTAAAAGCAAACAGAAAGTGGCAGTCTGGGTGTAGAGGGATGGTAAAGAAGGCATCCTTCAGGTCAAGGACAGTGAAATGGGTGGTGTCAGGGGAATGCGCAAGAGGAGTGTACATGGATTAGGAACAACTGGAAAGGTAGGGACTACTGCCTCATTGATGAGGCGTAGGTCCTGCATGAGACGATAGGCCCCAGAGCTTTTCCATACAGGCAGGATAGGAGTATTGCATGGTGAGTTGGTGGGAACTAGAATGTGCTGTCGGAGCAGGCGTGTAATGATAGGTTTTAATCCCTGTCGATGTTCAAGGGAGATAGGGAACTGGGGTCTAGAGGGAAACTTGGAAGGGTCTTTTAGCCGGATGCAGACCGGAGTATGGTGCTGGGCAATGATTGGGGTGGAGGTGTCCCACACCTTAGGGTTAATGGGGACTGGAAACAGGAGTGGGGGGTCAGCCTGGCGGGGTTTGTCAGGTGAGAGAAGGGGGAAGAGGAACGTGAGGTGTGGGGAGGGGTTGGGTTGGAAGTGAACTGAGGCCCCTAGCTTGGAGAGGAGGTCTCATCCTAACAAGGGAACTGGGCACGAAGGAATGATAAGAAATGAGTACGAGAAGAGGGAGCCATCCAGGTGGCAAGACAGAGGAGGAGTCTGGTGGTAGGTGGAGGGAGTGCCTTCAATTCCCATGACTGTGACAGTGGACGGGTGGCTGGGGCCACTGAAGGAAGGCAAAACAAAGTAGGTAGCCCCCGTGTCCATAAGGAAGGATATGGACTTACCCGCTACCTGGAGCATGACCCTGGGCTCGGCGAGAGTGAGAGGGGTTCCCGAGTCTGTGTTCCTGAGTCTGTGTTCCCGAATCTTTGTCAGTGTCGAGGAGCTGGAAGGCGCCTCCAATACCTGGAGGAGGGTCATCACGTGGAGGTGCCGCGACCGTCCTTAGGTTGGGGCAGTCTGACCTCCAGTGGTCCATCCACCGACAGTTCGGACAGGGGCGAGTTGGCTCCTTTGGGTTAGGGCACTGCCTGGCCCAGTGGCCGTCATTGCCACACTTGAAGCAGGCACCAGATGGCGCTCGGGGAGTACCTCCTTTCTGGGAGCTCCTGGAGCCAGCTGGCCTCAGGGCTGCTACCAAGGCCTGGGTTTGGAGTTGTACCTTCTGTTTTAGTCTGGGCTGTCATCGGGCCTCGGCTGCTTCCTCCCTGGAGTTGTAGACCTTGAAGGCCAGTTTGACTAAATCCTGGATGGGAGTTTGAAGGCCTTCCTCCGCCTTTTTAAATTTTTTTGGATATCAGGGGCCGACTGAGAAATGAAATATGAGGCCAAGATGGTTCCTTCTGCTGGGGAGGCAGGGTCAAGGCGGGTGTACTGAATAAGTGCCTCAGTCAGCTGGTTAAGAAAAACGGCCAGATTTTCATCTTCGCCTTGGACTACCTCCTTTAATTTGTTAAAGTTGACTGATTTGTTAGAGGCTGCCTGCATGCCAGCAAGAAGGCACTGAACCATCATGTCTCGGTGGCAGTGGCCTGCCTGCCCTACTTGGTAGTCCCAGTCGGGCTCAGCCGACGGCATTGCCTCAGTGCCAACTGGCATGGCAGGGTCAGTTAAATGAACCTGGTTAGCGTGCTGCCTGGCTGCCGCTAGGATGCGTTCCTGCTTCTCAGGAGACAGGGTTGAGGTCATAACGACATGGAGGTCGTGCCAGGTGAGATCATATGCCTGGCATAGATACCTGAACTCTTTGATATGACGAGTAGGATTGGCCGAAAAGGAGCCTGCACGCTCCTCAACCTTAGACAAGTCTGCCAATGAAAACGGCACATGGACCCGAACTACTCCTTCGGCGCCTGGCACCTCTCACAAGGGACACAGGAGGTCGGTCCTGGACCGAGTATGGGCTGAGACAGGTGAGGAAGGGGAGGAGGTGGAGGTAGGAGAGGCAGGATCTGTCAGGTTTGGTGGGGACACAGAAGGGGTAGAGGGAAGGGGTGGTGCCGACGAGGATGGGGACAACGAGGGGTTAGGGTAAGGAAGGGGTTGAGTGGGGGGCCAAAGAGGAGGCAGGGAAAGAGTGTCAGGAGGCTCAGAGAAGGAGAAAGAGTTGTCCTTCTCCTTGGCTGAGGGAGTAGATTTCGCGAGCAGGACCTGGGCCAACGAACATCGGGCACAGAGGTCTGGGCGAGAACGCAAGTCCTAGAAGGCCTGAACATAGGGTATCTTGGACTATTTGCCTAGTCTCTTACAGAAGCTGGTCAGATCTGTGAGAATGTTAAAGTCTAGAGTGCCTTCTGCAGGCCACTGAGACTGATTATCCAATTTATATTGCGGCCATGCTATTGTGCAGAAAAAAATGAGCCGCTTTCGTTTTATGTCTTGGCTGAGACTTAAAGTCTGGAGATTCGCCAAGAGGCACCCCAGAGGAGATTTTTGGTATGGTTTGGACTGGGTAGTTCCTATGGTCTCAAGGCGAGCAGTCCAGAGGCAATGGGAGCGTCCTCTCACTGCCACGTGGAGTGCGGGGTACGGTGGCTTTCAGGGAGGTTGGATGTCTCCTAGTCCCCAGTGCCAAGGTCATAGCTGACCAGAGAGAGCCCCTGACGCGGCCGCGCGTTTCGGACAGGGACTCCTGGAGGGAACCTTCAGAACGGGGGGAAAACTTACCCAGCAGTGATCGAATTGAGTCCTCCAGGCTTGAGGAGGGGATCCTGGCTCGGGGAGAGGAGAGCCTGCCCGACCTAGCAGGGGTCCAGGGAGGGGTCCCCTCCCGGGTTTTGGCACCAAATGTAAAGGTAAACTGAGGCTGGAGCCGAACCGGGAACGAAGACACAAGGCAAACAGCAGTGAGAATAGCTTTTATTAGGACTCGTGGGCGAGGTTCCTCGGTCCAAAGGCGTGGGCCAAGGAAGTCGTGCTGAGGGAGGAGGGTAGGGGCTTTTTATAGCCTGAGAGGTAGGGAAACTGGTTGTGCAAACAGGGCCTGGGGGGGTCTTGAAACTACTAGGGCAGGAGTTGAGTAAGGGTCATGAGGAAGGGGTCTTTGGAAACTGTTAACTGAAACTGCTATTTACGAACTTGTGGAATGCAGGTGAGCTGCAGGTCATGGGGGAGTGTGGTTGCCCAGCCGGAACTCTGATGCATGTAAGTCTGCGGGTGTGTACAAGGGTGAAGGGAGTCTTCAACGAAAGGCCTGCTACGCCGGGTAATGCCGCCATGTTGGGTCTAGATTCCTGCCTAACAAGTATCAGAGTTTTAAGGTTTTAAAATGTATATATAAGAGTTAGATCTAAGATAGTAAGTTGGAGAGTTAAAACAATATATGTTTTTCTCAAACACACATCAATCCTTTAAAAAATCAACCATGAACAAAGTTTAAAAGCAAGTTTCAGCAACTTTCAAACTATTTTTATCAACAAATGATATTCTCTCACTACAAAGCAATTAACTCAGGAATCAGCAACAAAAAGATAAATTAAAAATACATATTTAAAAGAATTTAAAAGTAAAAATCCTAAGGTGTCAGAATCACCTGAGGAGCTGAATAAAACTATAGATGCCCACCGGGCGCAGTGGCTCACGCCTGTAGTCCTAGCACTTTGGGAAGCCCAGGCGGGCGGATCACGAGGTCAGGAGATCGAGACCATTCTGGCCAACATGGTGAAACCCCGTCTCTACTAAAAATACAAAAAATTAGCCGGGCATGGTGGTAGGCGCCTGTAGTCCCAGCTACTCAGGAGGCTGAGGCAGGAGAATGGCATGAACCCAGGAGGCAGAGCTTGTAGTGAGCCGAGATCGCACCACTGCACTCCAGCCTGGGTGACAGAGTGAGACTTGGTCTCCAAAACAAAAAACAAACAAAAACTGTAGTTTCCCAAGCCCCACTTCAGAGCTATGGAGTCTGAATCTTTAGGGTTGAAACCCCAGCTTGTGTATTTAAAAAAAGAAAAATACAAAAAAAAAAACCCAGCATGGATACTTTTGATACACACCCAGGTTTGGCCCTAACTGCATTAACCAATTAATTTGGATCATTACCTCAATAATCTTTTCCATTGACTTTTAATCCTTTCTTGACTATAATATGAATTTCTACACACACACACCCTTAACTGCTTTCCTAGGTGCTGGCACACTCCCCCTCTTACAGGTGGAAGGTGGGTTGATAGGCACAGCAGGCATCCACTTACTATGGCTCATTCAGCTGAAACAGGGTATCTTTTGTCTTTACTGCTCAGTTCTTTGCAAATCTGAACCAACAGGGGGTGTAACGGATGTCAGCAATCAGCATGTTTTGCTCCCAATGTTCTTCCCATCTGTATGCCCACCTGTAGAGCTGTTGTGAAACTGCCTCTTAGGATTGCATTGGTGGAAACTCCTGTCCTGCTTTATTTCCTGAAATGCTTCCTAGAAGGATCTGATGGTTCTCAAAAGGAATTAGAAATGAAGATTCCAATGGAAGACAGGGAACTAATGGGCCAAACGAACATCCAGCCATTTATAAAGCAAGATCAACATGGTAGGGGTATGGCACTGACACACAGAAGTTTCTGATTAGGATAGTGTGGGAAGGCTGAGGTCAAGGTCTTCTTCCAGCATCAGGTTGTCTCTGATTCAGAAGGAAAGAAGCCAAAGGGCTCATGTTGGGTTTCCTGTCTAGCAAATTGACCTTGTGTTTAGTGAAAATTTCTCCAAAATCCTGGCAGTAGTTTGACTGTTAGTCTTGGTTCTCACTCTTCTAAGTTTTGATCTTTTTCTTTTGCAGGAAATGGTATCAGGGACTACTTAACTTGAACACATTTTAACCCAAGAGAAAAAGATCTTGAGGGCCATCTGTCTTATTAAAAATTATGAACAAAGGAACAGAAATAACATTTTAATTAATACTTCTCCCATTCCTCTCATTTCTACTTTTTTCTTACATTAAAATCTATATAATCAAATTTAGTTTTAAAATATTGACAAAATACCAGTGTATAGATATTACCTTGGTATTTTGGAACTATATTGGGTATGGTAGCTATTACTTTAATACTATTCTATATGTTTATATATAGAATCACATGTAAAGTTTTTCTCACTCTTTCCTACAGAATTGGTGATATGGGGCTAAGGCAATTTCTTGATGGTCCTGCAAGCATAAGGATAAGAGAGCTAAATTTAAGCAACTGCGTGCGGCTAAGCGATGCCTCTGTTATGAAACTATCTGAGCGGTATGATAAAACAGTCTTTTACATCATATCATTAGTAATTGTATATTTGATAATAGGAGAAATGAGACACCTAAAAGCAAAGATTTCATGATATTGGGGGGAACATCAGAGATGCCCAGAAGCTGGTTAAATATTCAGTGAAACCATGTGAAAGACATGGGAAGTCATAGATTGGACCAATTTTTAAATTATATTATTATATTTAAATTACATCTGAGATGGAGTCATTCCTGAAATAATGAATATCTAGATATGAGTGGCTGTACTTTTTCAAGGAGATTATCTCTAATCTACTTTTTCAAGGAGATTATCTTTACTCCAGCATTTTCCAAGGGGTATTCTGGCTGGTTACTTTATTCTTGACTCCCCTCTTGTCAGAGGTCTTGTACAATTCCTGTAGCACACTTGTAAGGGATAAGTAGGGATCTTAACTTGCACTTTTAGAGGTCATTCATTGTGGTACTTACATGATAGTTTTTATATGTATGTGATATATTTTTTCCTTGTAGAAGTCACAATATGAAACTAAATTACAGAAAGTCATATAATAATCTACTGCCCTTTCATCCAGCTTTGTAATGTCAAATTACTTTTTACTTTTAGTCTTACTTTTATGTTGAGTAAAGGAAAATCCTTGCTTCGATACCATTTGTTTTCCCAAGAGAGTTTTTATATGAAGAAATTGCTTACTGACAATATGATTGACAGCTAAAATTAATTCATGCTACTTTCTTTTAGCTGCCCTAATTTAAACTACTTGAGTTTACGAAATTGTGACCATTTGACAGCCCAAGGAATTGGATATATTGTAAACATCTTTTCCTTGGTATCAATAGATCTCTCTGGAACAGACATCTCTAATGAGGTAAAAAAAATTCAAAACAGTACAATGACTTTTGTTTTCTATAATACAATTATTTGCTATTTTGTAAACAATGGAGAGAACAACAATATGTTTTATTTCTTATCCTATTATGAAAGTGAATTTTAGGGATATTGTTTCTAGAAGGGTGATAAAAAAGTTTCTTTGTGAATCAACAGTCATGTTTCTCTGTTTAAAAAAATAGCAAAATATAGTATTTGGAGGAAAGTCATGACAGATCAGAGTATGTCATGATAATTTGAGATTTGTTTCATTATAGAAGTTTTGGAGATAATATATGTTAGCTGGCTTAACTATATGTTTCTTACAGATTGCACATTTTATAAGACTGCCTGAATGCCTTGAGATCTAAGTCTTTAGTTCAAGACTATAAGTCTAGAAATGGCCTCAACAAATCTACAAAAGGATATATTTTAAGGAATTCATTTCCTGCAAGCTGCTGATTGTATTCATCAGGGTTGAGACTCAGGCCATATCCATCTTATCCCTCTGGGACTGCCCCATTTACTAATCAAAAGGAGGATAACCCTGAGAGATTTGTCATGTTTCTGAAAGAACTAAATGGGCTATAGTTATATTAAGGAATATATGGACTTCTCTTGAAAATCATGCATTTGGAGGGATATAGGAAGACAATATCTTATATCCTATATCCTTCCTATATACGAGGGATAGCCCCAGTGCATCCTTTAACATGAACTGTTTCTCTCCGCTTCTCACTGCATTGCAGACATCTGTGTTATGTGTTCATCCTTCGTCAACATTCAGTGGGGTCTTTTAAATGAAGGACTAGATCTGTTCATTGGTCTAGGTTCTTTCCTTTCTTTATCTATGAATGAACTTGGATTCAGCCTCCTTTGTGCTAGATGATCTCCTCTTCCCTTCCATATCATCCATGAGTGATAGGAGATTGTGGGTAGGGAGCAGTATCATGGAGTCAACTCATTATGGCAGGGTCAGTGTCTGGTCTTCTCAATGTTGTCTTCTGTCCAAGCTGGAATTCACTGAGATGTACGAGGGCCCATTTGGTGTTTAGTTTCCTGTCCAAGTGGATCCCGGATGTCTCTTCCTTGTTCCAACTCCAAGGCCCCTTCAAGTCTTCAGGCTTCCCTGTCATGTCTGCCTTGCTCGGGGCTCCTCTGGGTTTTTCTGCGTCATGGAGATCCTGTGAGGCTGTCTTAGGTCCACAGTCCTAGACACCTGCTGGAGACATTTTCTTGCTCCCGCATCATGGATGTTTTTGCCCCCAAACCCATGACTCACCCTCCCCTTGCTCCGCTACACAGTGACTCACACAAGTCAGCTGGATTCCAGAGTAGGGTTGGTGCCTGTGAGACATTTGTGAGTGATTAAAGGGCCAGCAGAAGGGATATTCCAGGGTTTTCCTCTACCTTTCTTTGCATCATCATCATCAGCTGCATTTCTTTAGTGGTATACTCCCCTCTGAACCACAGGCCTGCTGTGGTTCTAGCTTCCCTGAATGACCTTGACCTCTGGGCTTCTATAACATCATATCTTCCCATTGTCCTTCCAGCATAGGGACAGTAGTGGCTTCCTACTGCTGCTAAGTTCTAGATTTTGTCACTGTCCCATTGGCTTCTCAGTTTCTCTACCACCTATGTAGCCACTCCCCCATTAAAATTAAATCTCAGTTTTGAATGCTCAGGGTTGTTTCTCCTTTTCCCATTGACTCTTAACTGATGCCATGACGAGCACAGGAACACTCTGTCTTACTGCTTTTATCAACCCTCCTGGGAAAGGTGGAATGGGTTCCCATCTACTTAGGTCCCCAAGCCTACCTGGGGGTTCTAACTTTTTCTCTAGCTGGGTAGAGACTGAGAAGGTCTAGAACAGAGCCCCATATGGTGAATTTCTCAGCATTTGCTTCCCTCTGGCTCTCCCCTCCCCTCCTCTTTTCCCCTGTCCTCTCCTTTCCTCCTCTCCCTTCTCATCTTCTTCCCCTCCACCTCCTCTCTCCCCTCTTCTCATATTTGCTCCTCTCCTTTTGACATAGATTATTTTCCTAATCTGAGGGTGGAAAAGAATGTTCCAGCCGATTACATGGTTTTGAAAAATGTTATGCTCCAAGTCTTTCAGGGCTTGGGCTTTTGAAGCTTAAAGGCCCAGGATTTTTCTCCTGTGTTCTTCTGTAAGAACCTTTTCCTGACACATAGGAGTAGAATGGCCAGCTGTTGTGTGAAGGGTCACAGAGTGATGAGAAGTAGAGAATCAAAGCACATTATAAAACACATCAAAATATGATTCCCCCACAGCACTTACCACAAGGCTGAAGGGCCTGGGGAATATTTGCTAACTGAATGGAGTAAAGGTTAAAATGCTTATTTAGTTTTTAGCATTTGGGGAAAGCTCAGGTTTTATTTTTAAAGACTGTATATTAAAATTTTATCTACAGAGGACAAGTTAAAAACTTAGGAATATAGGCCAGGCACAATGGCTCATGCCTGTAATTCCAGCACTTTGGGAGACTGAGGCAGGCAGGTCACTTGAACCCAAGAGTTTGAGACCAGCCTGGGTAACATGATGAAACCCCATCTCTACAAAACATACAAAAATTAGCCAGGTGTGATGATGCGCACCTACAGACCCAGCTACTCAGGAGGCTGAGAGGTGGGAGTATGGCTTGAGCCCGGGAGGTCGAGGCTAGTGAGCTGTGATTGTACCACTGCACTCCAGCCTGGGAAACCTGGGCAACAGAGTAAGATCCTGTCTCAAGAAAACAAAAAACAAAAAACTTCGGAGTATAGCCTTGAGTTCTGTTTTTATTTTCTTCCGAAGCATATATATAATTTAAGAGAATTGTAAATGGATATCTATGGGGAATTATACTAATTGTTTTCTGCTACAAGATTGAAAAATAAGTCTTCTGTTGTTTTCTTCCTCCAAGTCAGTTAAACTCTGATCTAAAAAGCAAATGATTGACAATTACAGTGCTACAACAGCTGAGGAAGCTAACCTCAAACAGTCAAATTAAAATGAGTCATCCCAGATGTCAACTTGGGCAGCTAAACACCAGCCTGATTGATTATAGGTCTGAGTAAGTGCAAATTTGACTACAGATATAACATTCAGGATTTAAACTGGAATGTTGCAGATACCCAGCAAAGATCAAATGTGACCAGTTGTGCCATTTGGGGGAAAATTTCCCATATTTTCTAATAATTGTGTTCATTCTCAATTCTTAATGGTGAATTTTCAGTTAGAATCACACTGCTCATTTAGTTAACAAGTATTTACTCTGACTACATTGTGCTCCGTGCTGAGAATACTGGAATGAACAAAACAGCCATGATTCCTCCTCCTAGTACTTACATTCTAGTGGGAAGACAGGAGTGGGGCAAGTGGTTACACAGTATGATGAGTGTGGGAAACAGAGAGGGGAAACCTAACCTGGCTCAGAGGACTTCTTTTCCCAGAGAAGAAAGGATGTTCTGTGAGCCAGAGAAGCAGCCTGCACAAAGGCATAGAGGTTTAAAACTGTGAGACATCAAGAAACCCACACATTTGGGTATGGCCTGAGAAGTATGGTGAGAGATGATGTTTAAGAGGTAGACAGGGATCAGGTCATTGAGGGTCCAGAGGCCACATTAAGGAATTTGATCTCTGCTCTTTGGGCCGTGGAAGGACATTCAGTATCGTCAGAACAGTAACATGGTCAGATTTTTTTTATTCTGAAAAGGTCACTTCTATCTGCTAGACAGATATGGGAATCATAGATGCATAGTGACCAATTATAAAGCAGTCATCCAGGTGAAAAGTTATGAACGCCTGTGTTAGGGAGAGGCAGTAAGCATGTATCAAAGTCAGCACAGTTGGGAGACACTGAGGAAGAAGAAACAATGAGAAAGAGCTCAACTGAATGTGAGGATAAGGAAGAGAGGGAGCAAATCAAGGATGGCACCAGAGTTTTGGCTTGAGCATCTGCATAAAGGATGGTGTGCCTTCCTCAGCTGTGTCTCTTACACACTCAGGGAGCAGGTTTGCTGCAGGTTGGGAAAATGAACAGGTTTAGTTTGATTCACTTGCAGGAGAGCTTTATAGAGATGTAGCTCAGGAAACCAATTGAAATTCACACCTCAAAAGTAGAAGAGCTTTTTGGGGTTGGAGAGGCTAAAGGGACATTGTGTTCTGAACAATCAGGAAAACTCAAGAAGAAGTGGATCAGCAAAGGCAAAAATCCAGACATTTAGAAATCCAGAAAGATGTTTATTGGAGAGAACTAACTTAAATGGGGGAAGCAAAGAGGAGAACACAGTTATTTCAAGATTTATATGTTTCTTATAACAATCTTATTCTCCTCAGTTATTCCTTTTGTGGAAAATAGTGAATCATTTATTGTATCATCCATGAATAAAAGTTGTTTAGGAAGTTACCTACCAAGTACATATTAGGGAAAGAGGAAATATGTCAATTTGCCTCTTCTTATATAAACAGGATAGGGTTCTAAGTGGGAGAAATAGCTTACTAATGTGATAATATCTTAAGGTATCTTTAGAAATCTTTAATCTCCTACAGCTTTTCAAAATATTCACTTAAATGGGCTATTATTCATTCCCTTCCTGCTCCAGAGGATTATTTGAATATGAGGTTATATCTCCATGTATGTGGGAAAATATTTTCTGCTACTTAATCAGATTATCATTTACTAAAGACCACAGGATCCATGGTGAGGGCAGTTCAGTCTGTTACTTAAGTTGCCTTAGTCACCACCATATTTGTTGTTTAAAGGAAAAGTGAGTCAGAGCAGTCTCTCAGACAGTGTGCTTAGACAGTGGTTTAAGAACACTCTTTTATTTGCTTGATTTTCAAAAATTTTTATTATGAGTACAAGATCTTCAGTGCCTGTTATGTAGGCAATCTCCTGCAGTTCCCTCACTAGAATATCAGATCCATGAAGACTGAAACTTTGTTTTGTTTACTGCTGTTTTCCCAGAACCCTGGGAAGTAGTAGACACTTGATCAATACTCATTGAATGAAGGAAAAAAATGCTAGGCTCTAGGATTAACAAATGTGAGTAAGACCTATTTTCTGCAGCCCAGTTTGGAAGGGTGGGTGTGGGCAATTTAGATGTGATGGGGCAGGCATAGTGATAGAGGTGAGAAGAGGAAAGCATCTCTTAATTCAGCCTGCCCAACACAGAAGCATGTGAATGTATCTTTGTTCAAGGAACTTGATTTAGCTTAGTCCTGCTAGAATACACTATATAAAAAGATATCATGGAGGGAATTTCATGCTCTGTCAAGGAGATTGGACTTGCACTAATGGGTGATGTGTAGGGGAGTCATAGTCATAGTCAGCCTTCCATTTTAGGTAGATTATTTGGGTTCTCTGGGGGACAGACTGAAGAGGAGAAGGACTGGGGGCAGGGAGGCAAGTAGGAGGTATTTTAGTAGTTAAAGGAAGAGATGAGGAGTTCTTGAACTAGGTCAGAGGCTTGAACAAGCATGGAAAGGACATATTAAAGAATGTTTAGTAGCTAAAACTGAAATAACTTGGTGATTGATTATTGTGGAAAATGAGGACCTGGGTGGAGGGATGGGAAGATAAGAATTGACTTAAAAGTTCTGGCTTTGGAATAAAAAATTTAAGAATTGGCCAGGTGTGGTAGCTCACACCTGTAATCCTAGCATTTTGGGAGGCTGAGGTGGGCAGATCACTTGATCTCAAGAATTCAAGACCAGCTTGGCCAACATGACAAAACCCCATCTCTACAAAAATACAGAAAAAAAAAAAATTAGACAGGCATGGTGGCAGGCTCCTGTAGTGCCAGCTACCTGGAGGTCTGAGGTGGGAGGATCACTTGAGTCCAAGCGGTCAAAGCTACAGCGAGCTGAGATTGTACCACTGTACTCCAGCCTGGGTGACAAAGTGAGACCCTGTCTTAAAAAAAAAAAATTAAAAAAATTTTTTTAAATCTGGCTTTGGGTGGATGGAGGTCCTACCTCTAAAAAGAGGTAATATAAGAGAAGTAACAGGTTTTGAGGGAAAGATGGTTTTAGTTTTATCAGACTGAGTTAGAATCTGTGGGATATTCAGGCCAAAGGATTGGGAGAGAAATGATTACCAGACCTGCAGATGGGGGAGTCACTCTCATGGAGGTGTGAATATGGCCAAGATCCTCAAGGACAGCGTAGGGGCATGAGGAGAAATGTATTCCCAGGAAGAATGTAGCAGAACACCAGTGCTTAGGGAGTGGAAAGAAGAAGATAAATCTATGAAGGAGACTAAAGAAAGAAGGTCAAAAAGATTGTAAGAGGACCAGGTGATGTAGTCAAGTGTGGAGTGTAATGGGAATAACAACAGTGTCTAATAAAACCAAGAAATTAAATTGGAAAGACAAAAATTAAAGAAAGAAAAATTTTTTTTAGAGACAGAGCCTCACTCTGCCCCCCAGGCTAGAATGCAGTGGCACCATCAAAGCTTACTGCAGCCTCGACCTCCTAGGCTGAAGCAATAGTCCTGCTTCAGCCTCCTGAGTAGCTAGGACTATTGGCAAGTGCCAACACACCCAGCTATGACCAAAATTTGAAGGAACATTTACTATTAATTAAAGAAACCTCTGTCTACCACTCCAGGACCACCTCATGCCCCTGCTCAGCTCATTTCCTTTCCCTCAGCCCCACTGCTCTCATTTAGCTCCTCAAGCCAAATCCCTTCCTACCTCAGGACCTTTCTGTATGTTACACCTCCTGCCTGGGTCTGCGACTCCTTCCGTTCTTCATGTGCCTGGGTAAGGGCAGATGCTAAGCAAGTAATCACTGATGATAATGACAACAAAGCATCTTGACATATGTTAATAGTGCCAGTTTTTACATTTATGACATTATTTTTTCTATTATAAATATTGGTCATGTTGTCCATAATTATCAGAAAATCACACTTCTCAATCTAGATCATTTCAAGGCAATATCAATGGGTTTGTATTACGGATTCATTCTTTAAGAAAACATAAATCATATGGTGATGTTAATGTCTCTAGATTTTTAAAAAATAAGTGTCGTTTAGTTCCTAATGCGTTGTATATTATCTCTGCCACATTACAGCGTAGTTCCCTAGGGGAGTGTTACCTATTACTATTATCACAGTAATAATGGGTCTTACATTACTGACAGCATACAGATTATTTTCAAATTGAATTGCAAAAAGAAGAACTCTAATTGAATATTGGCATGCTGTTTCCATGTTAGTTTTAATTGTATGTATTATAAGGCTATCTAGTTTCAGCTATTTCTAGCCAAAAAATCTATTACTAAATACTATACTAAAATAGAAAGAAGTCAATGTGAGAACTTTAATAGTCATTGGTAGAGTCTAATCATTTCTTATAACTGCCCATCTGCCTCCTCTCCATCCCCACTGCCCCTGGCTTAGTTCAGGCACTATTTCTCATACTCACCTTTGCTGCAGGGTTAGCTTCCAGCATGCAAATCTCAGTCCGTCTATAAAAACAGACACACAGACCAGTGGAACAGAATAGAGAAACCAGAAGTAAGCCCACACATTTATAGCGAGCTGAGTTTTGAAAAAGGCACCAGGAACACACATTGGGGAAAGAACATTCTCTTTAATAAGTGGTGCTGGAAAACCTGGATAGCTACATGCAGAAGAATGGAACTAGATTCCCATCTCTCACCATATACAAAAATCAACTCAAAATGGATTAAGGACTTAAATGTAAGAGCCAGAAATATGAAACTATTTGAATAAAGAATAGACGAAACACTTCAGGACATTGGTTTGGGCAAAGATTTTTTTGGATGGTACCTCAAAAACGCAGGCAACAAAAGAAAAAAAATAGAAGAATGGTATTATATCAACCTAAAGAGCTTCTGTACGGCAAAGGAAACAGTGAGCAGAGTGAAGAGACCACCTGTGGAATGGGAGAAAATGTTTACAAACTATGCTTATCTGACAAGGGTTCAATATCCAGAATATACAAGGAACTCAAACAACTCAATAGCAGAAAAACAAATAATCCGATGGGCAAAAGACCCGAATAGGCATTTATCAAAAGAAGACATACATGTGTACGGCCAACAGGTACATGAAGACAAACTCAACATCATTAACACCAGGGAACTGCAAATCAAAACTGCAATGAGCTGTCGCCTCACGCCAGTTAGAATGGCTATTATCAAAAAGCAAAAAGTAACAAATGCAGGCGAGGATATGCAGAAAGGGGAACTCTTATAGACTGTTGATCGAAATTACAATTAGTACAGCCATTGTGGAAACATTATTCAGGTCCCTCAAAAAATTAATAATAGAACTATCATATGATCCGGCAATCCCACTACGTGGTATATATCCAGAGGAAATGAAATCAAGCCAGGCACAGAGGCTCATGCCTGCAATGCCAGCACTTTGGGAGGCCGAGGCAGGCAGATCACTTGAGGCCGGGAGTTCAAGACTAGCCTGCCAACATGGCGAAACCTTGTCTTTACTAAAAATACAAAAATTAGCTGGACATGGTGGTGCATACCTGTGATCCCAGCTACTTGGGAGGCTGAAGCACGAGAACTGCCTGAACCCAGGAGGTAGAGGTTGCAGTGAGCCACTGAAGCACTGCACTCCAGCCTGAGTGACAGAGTGAGACTATCTCAAAAATAAAACAAAACAAAACAACAACAACAAAAAACCCACAAAGGAATTTAAATCAGTATGTCAAAGATACATATGCACTCCCATGTGCACTGCAGCCAATATATACAATCAGCCTAAGTGTCCATCAATGGATGAATGGATTAAAAAATGTGATATATATATGCACAATAGAATACTATTCAGCCCGAAAAGCGTGAAATCTTTTCATTTGTGACAACATGGATGAGCCTAAAGGACATTGTGTTAAATGAAATAATCCAAGCACAGAAAGATCCAAGCACAGAAAGACAGATATCTCATGATCTCACTCATATGCGGAATCTAAAAAAGGGGATCTAGTAGAAGTAGGGAGGAGAATAGTGGTTACCAGAGGCTGGGGAGGGAGTGGTGAGTGTCTCACGTGTCCGTGTGAAGAGATCACCAACAGGCTTTGTGTGAGCAACATGGCTGTTTATTTCACCTGGGTGCAGGCAGGCTGAGTCTGTAAAAGGAGTCAGCAAAGGGTGGTGGGATTATCACTGGTTCTTATAGGTTTTAGGATAGGCGATGAAGTTAAGAGCAATGTTTTAGGGGCAGGGGATGAAGCTCACCAAGTACATTCTCAAGGGTGGGGAGAATTACAAAGAAACTTCTTAAGGGCAGGGGAGATTACAAAGTACATTGATCAGTTAAGGTGGAGCAGAAACAAATCACAATGGTCATCAGTTAAACTATTTTCACTTTTTTTGTGGATCTTCAGTTGCTTCAGGCCATCTGGATGTATACGTGCAGGTCACTGGGGATATGATGGCTTAGCTTGGGCTCAGAGGCCTGACAGTGAGGGGGAGATGAGGAGAGGTTGGTCAATAGGTACAAAGTTACAGTGAGATAGGAGGAATAAGTTCTGGTGTTCTATCGCACGGTAGGGTGACTGTAGTTAACAATAATGTATTATTGTATATTTCAAAGTAGCTAGAAGAAAGGATTCTAAATGCGCTCACCACAAAGAAATAAATGATCAATGAGGTGATAGATATGCTAATTACTCTGATTTGATCATTACACAATGTCTACATGTGTCGAAACATCACACTGTATCCCATAAATAGGCACAATTATTTTGTGTCAGTAAAAAGCAAAACTTAAAAAATATCTGGCTGGGCATGGTGGCTTACGCCTGTACTCACAGCACTTTGGGAGGCCGAGGCAGGCGGATCATGAGATCAGGAGATTGAGACCATCCTGACTAACATGGTGAAACCCCATCTCTACTAAAAATACAAAAAAAAATTAGCCAGGTGTGGTGGCAGGCGCCTGTAGTACCAGCTATAGGAGGCTGAGGCAGGAGAGTGGCGTACACCTGGGAGGCGGAGCTTGCAGTGAGCTGAGATCACACTACTGCACTCCAGCCTGTTTGACACAGCGAGACTCTGTCTCAAAAAAAAAAAAAAAAAAATTATATCTGTCTGTCTGTCTGCTGCCTATCTATCTATCTATCTATCTATCTATCTATCTATCTATCTATCTATCTATCTATCTATCTATCTATCTATCTATCTATCTATCTGAGCCTATCACTCCCTGGCTCAGATTTCCTTGGGGACTCCACACTGCTTACAGTATCAATGGGCTGGTAGAGCAAGCTCTTCCTGAGGTGGCCCTTGCCCACCCCTGCAGCCCTACTTCCAGCTGACTCCTGCCTCTCATCCTCAGCTCCAGAGACACAGAACTGACTCTCCTACAGCTCCTCAAACATGCTGTGTTCTTGTTTCCCCATCTCTACAAGTTATTCCCTCTGTCTGAAACACCCTCTGCCCTATTTGTCCGCCTAGTAAATTCTTCTTCTTTTTGTTTGTTTGTTTGTTTGGGTTTTTTTTTTTGATACAGAGTCTTTCTGTGTCACTTAGTCCAGAGTGCAGTGGCATCATCATAGCTCACTGCAGCCTCAACCTCCTGGGCTCAAGCGATCCTCCTGCCTTAGCCTCCCGAGTAGCTGGGACTATAGGCACACACCATCATGACTGGCTGATTTTTCCATTTTTATTTTGTAGAGATTGGGTCTTGCTATGTTCCCCAGACTGGGCTGAAACTCCTGGACTCAAGTGATCTTCTTGCCTCGGCCTTCTAAAGTGTTGGGACGATAGGCGTCAGCTGTCATGCTTGGCCTTGCTTATCTCTTAAGTTTCAGCTGTGGGGAAGCTTTCCTAGAATTTCTGGGCAGGCTTAGGATCTCCTACTTTGTGTTTCCACTGCACTTTCTATATGTCTCTACTGAAGCAATCGGCTCATTATATTCTAGTATCTGTTCCATGCCTGTCTCCCTATAGCACTGTAAGCTTCCCAAGGGAAGAGGCTGGATCATCCCGTCTTTGGGATGCCTAGCAAGATGCCTAGTTCATAGGAGGCACACAAAATGTTTGATCAGTGAGTGAATGAATGAATCTGGCATGATTTCCTTCCTCTTAACAAAACACTTAAGGCTTCTTTAAATTCCACATTGTCTCAGATATGGTCTGAGCTGGAGCGAAAGCACTTACAGCTGCGTGTCTTAAATCTGATGATACACTTGAAAGAGACCACCCATCTGCATGGAACACACACACAAATAGAGCCTGCATCCAGGGAAGCAAAATCTCTAAAGCAGGAAACACATGAAATCACTTGGGATTCAAGAAATAGGAAGAATGAGAGTTGAAAGGAAGCAGGGTAGTTCAGAGACAAATGGATTTGCCATGGATTTTCAAAAAGTACATAACAAGAAGTCTGCCCAATTATGGGCTTTTGGTTTTTTTCGTATGGAGCTGGACCTCTCCTAGTCCTCCTCAGGCCCTTCTCTCCAGCCAGTGGCCTTATGTGAATCTGCTGGTCCCATCGCGCAGTGATAGTGGTTCCTTCTCACAGAGGTTATGGTCCATTGTCTCCTGTTTCTAGCAAAGTGCCTACTAAAAACACTGCAAACAAAAGTGACCAACTTGAGCCTGTCACTTCCCTCAAGATGGATCTTTGGCAGCATGACTCTCCTCTCTACCTCCATCAGGTAGGAGGCAAGCAGTCTCAAGGCCAGGTGATCTACTTCCAGGTAACAGAGATGCCAATTTTCCTTCCTTCTATGAGCATCACAATACAGAATCTATTTCTGTGTGGTGATCAAAGCTGGCTTTCCTTTAGACTTGTAGGTCAATAAATTAAGTCAGAGAGGTTGATACATTTTCAAAAGAAATGTGATTACAAAATTCATACTAACAATTGATTAAGTAGAAATAAACAAAAATAATTGAGAAGACTGGTAGTTCCAGCTACCGAGGAAGCTGAAGCTGGAGGATCCCTTAAGCCCAGCAGTTTGAGATCAGCCTGGGTGATACAGCGAGACACTGTCTCTTAAAAATTAAAATAAAATCAGCCGGGAGCAGTGGCGCACCCTGTAATCCCAGGGAGTATTTGGGAAGCCAAGGCGGGCGAATCACAAGGTCAAGAGATCGAGACCATCCTGCCCAACATGGTGAAACCCTGTCTCTACTAAAAAAACCCACAAAAATTAGCCAGGTGTGGTGGCACGTGCCTGTAGTCCCAGCTACTCGGGAGGCTAAGGCAGGAGGATTGCTTGAACCCGGGAGGCAGAGGTTGCAGTGAGCCAAGATCACGCTACTACACTCCAGCCTGGCTATAGAGCGAAACTCCATCTCAAACAAAAACAAACAAAAATAAATAAAATAATTGAGAAGAAAAGGTACATTATATTTATAAAATCCTAATTACTAACTAGAGAAGAAAAGGGAAGATTGCTTGGGAGATGAAGATAAATTTTCAAGAACATTGTACATGACAGTATTATCAGTGAATTTAGAAGGAGGATGTGCTAATTGAGATAATACATATTTCCAAGTATAACTTTTGTTCTTTATTTCTGAAAGAATGTAGTATGCAATACCAAACAGAGCAAATCTTTCAGAAAGAAGCATGTGAAATGTAAGTCCTGATTCAAACAATTCCAAATAGAAATACTTTTCATCCAAAAATTCTGAGAATATGCCAGCAAGATAAGAAAAAATTGAGTCCATATAAATAAATAATTTTATAAGTAGACTGATTCACTCAACAAATATTTACTAATTGTCAGCTATATATCCTACACATTGTTAAGTTCTGGGAGTACCAAACTGAAAGACAGAGTACTGGTCTCAAGGTATAGTCTAATGGCAAAATAACAACAACAAGAAAAGCAACACCACTGTATAGTTAAAAGTTACTAAAAGTATGAGTTCAGAGTATGGGTTCATATCTTGGCTGGTACCACGGCACTTTGAGACCGCAGGCAAGTTACTCAATTTCTCTGTGCCTCCATTTCCTTCTCTTTAAAATGGTGATTATAATATTACCTACCTCACAGTGTTGTTATGAGGATTAAGTAAGGCAGTGCATGTAACCTGGCACATGGCAAGCACTCAATGCATCTTAGTGATTATTTATTTGAATTATGACATAATGAGATTTATTTGCTGAAAAGGAGATGGAGGCATTGCACCACAACAGCATGGATAAGTTAGAAAATGAACACTTGATTGGGCGTGGTGGCTCACACCTGTAATCCCAGCACTTTGGGAGGTCGAGGCGGGTGGATTACCTGAGGTCAGGAGTTCGAGACCAGCCTAGCCAACATGGTGAAAGCCCATCTCTACTAAAAATACAAAAATTAGCTGGGCATGGTGGCGGGCACCTGTAGTCGCAGCTACTTGGGAGGCTGAGGCAGGAAAATCGCTTGAACCCAGGAGGCGGAGGTTGCAGTGAGCTGAAATCACGCCATTGCACTCCAGCCTGGGCGACAAGAACAAGACTCCATCTTAAAAAAAAAAAGAACACTTGTCTCTATTGTCTTTGTGGAGGAGTCAAGGGAAGCTTTTCAGTTTTTGAGGTGTAGCTGAAAGCTGGAGGAAGAAGCAGGTGAGAAGGCCTGGAGGCATGAGGAGGGTTATGTGTTGGGATCCACAGATGACTCAGTTCTGTCAGAGCATGGCTGGAGAAGACAGGGGATGTGGTGGGAGATGGGGCTGGAGAAAGAGATGGAGGGCAGAATTTGGGTGGCCTGGAGTGCCCTGCACAGCAATTCAGGCTACATGCAGTATGTAGTAGGAGCCATTGAAGAACTCTGAGTAGAAGAATAGGACAGATTTGTGCACAAGAAACATAACTCTGGTGGCAGTGTGGATGATCTATTGAAGAAGGGATGAGCAATTGCAATGACAGCCAGAAATAGTGAGGTTTTGATGGTGGCGGCAGATTTGAGAGATATTTAGGAGGTGGCTTTGGTGGGGCTTAGTGATTGTCTGAATATGGGGAACAGGGAGGCAGAGAGGAGACATACACAATGCTCAGGTTTTTATTTGGTCAGTTGTGAATATGGTGGTGCCATGAACCAGGAAAAGAACCTAGGAGAGTAATTAGGGTATGGAGACAAGATGCTGAATTCCATTTTGGACAATTTTAATACTAGTACTAGCACATCTCTCTTTACTATGGGCCCCTTTGATTCTGGGTGACAGAGAAGACAAACACCCATCTGACTTTCGGAATCTTTGTTTTTGTTTTGTTTTACTTTGTTTTCCTCAGGATACCTGGAACCATAGGAATTCAGTGTGTTCAAATTCAAGCATTTCTGAAAGAAAACTTACACAGGATTTTCAATACCATCCCCCTCCGGTTTTATACCCTCTATCACAGCAAAAACTTATACCCTGTTTTATCCTTAAAAACAAACAAAAAAGGCATGAAAGAAGCCTTCTTATGTTTACTGACTGTCAGGGGCCTTTTTAGATTTCCCATGATCTATACACCCAATAACTACATCCTGGAGTCCTGGGTGCCCCATTCCATCTTATTTCATAGAGTGCATTTTCCAATATGCTGAATTCAAATATCAAATACCCTAGGTTATATAGATTTCCCATATAGAGAAATTGGAGCCCTATAAAGAGGGTCATAAAGGTACAAATGCAGAGGAAGGAGCAATGTACTTAAATCAAAGGAAAGTCCATCACAAGCATTCATCTTTCACCAGACTCCTGACTGAAGCTAGCAGAAAGAACAGGAAGAGCTCAGTGAAATCTCATGGCTTCCAGTTTGAATTCTAGTCCTCTGAAAGTAACAGTGTTGAGTTAGAGGGGCCTATGACACATTCAGATGTCTAGTTATCAGTTAGCGAACAAGATCTGTAGCTCAGGAGAGAGATCTGGGCTAGATCTAGAGATGGCTGAAGTGGTCAAACCCATGGTTGAGAGATAGAAAGAGAAGAGAAGATCAAGTTCCAAGCTCCAGGGAACATCAGTATGTATTGGATAGATATGAAAGATGAACCTACAAAGGAAACTGAAAACGAACATCCAGAGAAGTAGGTGGAGAAAGAGGTCAGAGTAATATCATGAGAAACAAGGAAGATGCTATTTCAAAAAGCAGGCGATGGTCAGCAGAGTCAAGCTTCAAAGCCGGGTCAAGTAATATGAAGATAGAGCAGTATCCATCATTTGTAAAGTAAAACTGTTCATCTATGTATATAATACTTGTACATGTTAACATTCATAGCTGAGTACTTTGCTTGAATATTAGTGCATTTGTGCTGATAGTTTGTTTAGAATAGAAAGTAAACTAACCAGAACTGTGTGGCGTTGTATAAAGAAATAAAGCCTAGTGTTAATATTTTATATACTTCTTTGTTGAAATACAAAAATATTCAATAAGAGACTTACATATTGGGTTTTTCTCCTCCAAATTATGCTATTTTCATAAACATTAATAATACTAAAAGAAATATGGATAATGAAAAAACGTATCATTGCCCACCCTCCAAAATGTCCATTTCTTTTTTTTTTCTTTTTTTTTTTCTTTTCTTTTCTTTTTTTTTTTTTTTTTTGAGATGGAACCTCCCTCTGTCGCCCAGACTGGAGTGCAGTGGCGCAATCTCTGCTCACTGCAACCTCCGCCTCTGGGGTTCAAGTGATTCTTCTGCCTCAGCCTCCCAAGTAGCTGGGACTACAGGTGCGGACTACCACGCCTGGCTAATTTTTGTATTCTTAGTAGAGATGGGGTTTCACCATATTGGCCAGGCTGGTCTCGAACTCCTGACCTCATGATCCACTCGCCTTGGCCTCCCAAAGTGCTGGGATTACAGGTGTAAGCCACTGCACCCTGCCCAGAATGTCCATTTCTTTTAATACACATACGCATACACTATACACACACATATGAAGATGTGATCTTTTCCTTTTTTTTGGAGACAGAGTCTCACTCTGTCATCCAGGCTGGAGTGCAGTGGCATGATCTTGGCTCACTACAACTTCTGCCTCCCAGGTTCAAGCGATTCTCCTGCCTCATCCTCCCGAGTAGCTGGGATAACAGGCACCTGCCACCATGCCCAGATAATTTTTGTATTTTAATAGAGATGGGGTTTTGCCATGTTGGCCAGGCTGCTCTTGAACTCCTGACCTCAGGTGATTCACCTACCTTGGCCTCCCAAAGTACTGGGATTACAGGCGTGAGCCACCGTGTCCAGCCTGCAGATGTAATTTTGTATACTGCTTTTTGAACCTAAGTATGTTACTATATATTCTTTATAACAAACACTTCTCATGTTTGCAGAATATTCTATGTGTACTATGACATCTCAACAAATTACTTTTTAAATAAAAAGGGGTACCTCTTCTAATGAAGAGATCTTTGGTAGTCATCTTCTGAACCAAGTGGCCCAACAGCATCACCAATTGTGGAACAATTGGACATATGTGCCTCCCAATGGGATGCTATAATAATTCAGGAGTATTTTTGCAAAAAAAGTTTACCTTGAATCTAATCATAAGGAACAATTAGACAAATACAGAATATGAGACACTCTACATAACTGGCCTAGATCCTTAAAAAAAGTCAATGTCTTAAAATAAAAATAAAAAAAGACTAAAAAGACATGATAACCAAATCCAATGCACAAATTGGGTCTTGGATACAAAAAAATTTGCATGTTGACTTTGTACTAGATACTATGGTATTACTGTTAATTTTATTGGGTGTCATAATGCTATATATGTCTATACTATATATACATAATAATACTATATAGTTACATAGGAAAATGTCCTTATTCCTAAGGAGATGCACATGAAATATTCAGGGATAAGGCATCATGATATCTGAAACTTATTTTCAAGTAGTTCAGAGAAATTTATGTATATTTGTGTGTATATACATGTGTGTGTCTATATATAACTATATATATAAACTATGCATATGTATAAAAACTTTGTTCATACATATATAAATAAAATATGTATGTTCATATATACACTTAACTAAATAAATGCGGCAAAATGTTAATAATTGGTGAATTTATGTAAAGGGTATGTCGGTATTCTTTGTAGCTATTCTTTAAACATTTCTGTACATTTGAATGTTTTCAAAATAGAGAGTTGGGGAAGCATGTTTTCTGTTTATGTTGGTGATAGTCTAAGCCAGATGTAGTATGACTCAGCCGTATAGTAAGTACATAACACCCACACACATGCGCGCGCGCACACACACACACACACAGACACGCACACACAGAGCATTCCAATATTTGGTAACTAGTTCATTGCTGTTGTCTATGTACATCAGCTAAACAATTCCAGATGAAAAAGTGTGGGGAAAGTGTAGTGTTCAAGGATTTGTCTGCTTTCAAATGTCTGTGTGCATGTGTCTGTTCCTGGCAGTGTTCCATCTTCCCTCCCACTACTCCCAGTGACCCCAAACTGAACTACTTCCCAACAACTCACACTTTCCACATGAAGTCTCTGTTCAGGCTGTTTCCTCAGCCTGAAACACTGTTCTCATTGTTTCACTCATCAAAATGATACTTAATCTTTAAGGCTTGATTCAAAATCTCCTTCCTCTATGAAAATCTTTTCTAGACTGCCACCTGTTTCTTCCAACTGGAAGCATTCATTCCCTGCTGTGTGGTCCCTATAGCTCTCTTGAAACACATACTTTATTCCTTCTGTAGAGAATGAGTTGGTACATAAGGAACCTCATTATAGTGACTTATGTACCAACTCATATTCCCCAGAGAGAGAAAGTTCTGTTTAACTCTGTTGCATAGGATGAAGTCCAGATTCCTTAGAATAATGTACAAGGTTCTTGTGACTTGGTGCCTGCTTCCTTTTGAGCCTTATGTCTTGATATGCCCCTCAATGAACCTAATACTGGAGATATAATGAAGCCAATTTTCCACTCGGAATTCCTGGGCCCCTAAGATTCAGGCACCTTAATTCCATTAGCGATGGAGGAGCAAAGTATTCCCCAGGATTCCTGTGAATTTCTGGTGCCTCGCATTCTCACGCAACCTGTAATGCTGGTGACTTCTCCAGGCCACCACTCCAGCTGCTTTCCTCTGCACTTCACCTGACCATAAAATGTAGTCCCTTTTTATGCTTTGGGAAAATAAGAGCAAAACCTCTCTCCAGTAAAAGCATTCATGAGTTTGGCTGACTTATGAGGGAGACCAAGGACGATTTCCATTGCAATGATGCCACGGTTTTCCTGAAAGGTAAGCATCAATCTGCCTTTTGCCCCACTGAGGCCGAGTCCGTCTATCTTGCTGTTACCTCTTGCCTCCTCATTTTTGGCTTGTCTTCCCACTGTACTCTTCCCACTCCACTCTTCCTGTCCCTCCCAGGGCTAAAACCCTGGCACCAGAAATCTGTAAAATGTAAATGTCACTTGTTTCAGAGAACACCTCCTAATTTGGAGCATTTATGAACCTCACAGTGCCAAATAGAATATTTACCTTTCTGGCTCTGACATTCTTTAGGTCACTAAACTAAAAAGCTTCTGAGTAAAAAAGAAAAAAACATTAAAAGTGAATCCTGTTGCCTGAAACAGTGTATTTCACTTATTCAGCAGTGAAATTCACTGGTCTCCTGTAACCAGCATGAGGCAATTTTTAGTGGAGACCTCATCTCTGCCAGCTCAATTTGTTGCTGCTCAGTTACAAAGATGTGTTTACTTCCAGGAGAAAGGGCTTCAAGTTACTTGTCTAACACATGAGCATGGTGACATCTCTTGCTCCCTATTTGGCTAATATTTTGGTCATCAGGGTCTGAAGTTGCTAACAAAAATATATTAAAAGTGGGTAATATCTATATTCATCTTGGACTGAAGGATGCTGTAGGAATATTTTCTGAGTTTTATTTACTTATACAATTATTACATCAATCTTTTTTTGAACACTTTTTATTGAGACATAATTCACGTACCATAAAACTCACCAATTTAAAGTATACAATTCAGTGGTTTTTAGTATGTTTGTGGTGGAACCACCACTAAAATCTAATTCCAGAACGTTTTCTTCACTCCCCAAAAGAAAAGCCCTTCCCATTAGCAGTCACTCCTTATGCCTGCCCCACCCCTGAGCCCGCTCTAGGCAACTGCTAATCTACTTTCTGTTTCTACATATTTGCCTGTTCTGGACTCTTCTTCATACAGATGGAATCAAACAATAGGTGGCCTTTTGGGTCTGTCTTCTTTTACTTAGGATGACGTTTTCAGGTTTCATTCATATAGTAGCATGCATCAGTACTACTTTTATTACCAAGTAATATTCTGTTGTATGGACATAACATATTATATTTATTCTTTCATCAACTGATAGATTGATGTTTGGGTTGTTCCCACTTTTTTCTTTTCTTTTTAGTTGACACATAATAATTGTACAATTTGTGGAATGCAGAGTGTTATTTCCTTATGTAATGATCTAATCATGGTAATTAGCATCCATCACCTCAAATATTTATCATTTCTTTGTGTTGTGAGCATTAAAGATCCTCTCTTCTAGTTTTTTGAAAATATACAATAAATTATGGTTAACTATATTCACCCCACAGTGCTGCAGAATACCTGAACTCATTCCTCCTATTAAACTATAATTTTGAAATTGTTAACCAACCAATCTCCATCCTCCCTCCCTGCCACTCTTCCCATCCTCTAATTCCCACAATTGTACTCTACTTTTTCTTAGCTCCCACAAGTGAGGACATGTGGTATTTATCTTTCTGTGCTTACTTTATTTTGCTTAACATCATGTCCTCCAGGCTTATCCATGTTGCTGCAAATGACAGGATTTCATTCTTTTTTTGTGGCTGAATAGTATTCCATTGTGTATATATACTACATTTTCTTTATCCAGTTGTCTGTTGATTAACATTTGGGTTGATTCTATGTCTTACCTATTGTGAGTAGTGCTGCAGCAAACATGGGAGTGCAGATATCCCTTTGATACACTGAGTTCCTTTCCTTTGGGTAAACACCCAGTAGTGAGATTGCCGGATCATATGATAGTTCTGTTTTTAGAGAAATCTCTATGCTGTTCTCCATAATTGCTGTATTAATTTATATTCTCACCAACACTATATAGGAGTTTTCTTTTCTCTGCATCCTCACCAGCACTGTTATTTGTTGTCTTTTTGAAAATAGCCATTCTAACTGGGGTGAGATGACATCTCATTGTGGTTTTGATGTATGTTTCCCTGATGATGATTTTTCATATATTTGTTGACTATTTGTATGTCTTCTTAAGAGGTTGTTTGGAGGTTCAAGCAGGGAAGTGCAGCTACTTGTATACCCTAGACCAATAACCCATATCCTCCTCCATCAGGGTTGGCTATCCTCTTTGACTGAGCATGCAGCTTTGGGGAGGGACACACATGGAAGAGTGAGGGAAGAGGGGGACACCTGCCTAGCCAGCCAGATCAGCCGAATCAACCCTGGCGATCAATGGGGTGACAGATATCACAGCCACATCACCCTCACATACGTCTTCTTTTGAGAAATGTCTGCTTGGTTCCTTTGTCCACTTTTTAATCAGATGATTTGTTTATTTGCTGTTGAGTTGTTTGAGTTCCTTGTATATTCTGGATATTAGTCCTTTGTTGTATGACTAGCTCACACGTCTTCTCCCATTCTGTAGGTTGTCTCTTTACTTTGTTGATTTCCTGTGTTGTGTATAATCTTTTTAGTTTGATATCATCCCATTTGTCTATTTTTGTTTTTGTTACCTGTGGTTTTGAAGTCTTAGCTATATAAAATCTTTGCCAAGATCAATGCCCTGAAGCATTCCCCCTATGTTTTCTTCTAATAGCTTTATAGTTTCAGGTCTTATGTTTAAGTCTTTAATCTATTTTGAGTTTATTTTTGTATATGGAGATACAGGAGTCTAGTTGCATTCTTCTATATACAGATATCAGGTTCTCCCAGCACCATTTATTAAAGAATGCATGGATTTTATTATAAATAGTGCTGCCATAAACATTCATGTACAAGTCTTTGTAAACATATGTTTTCACTGCTTTTGGGTATAAACCTAGGAGTAGAATTGATGGGTCATATTATAAGTCTATGTTTAATTTTTGAGGAAATGCCAGACTGTTTTCCAAAGTGGCTGGCTCATTTTACATTTCCACTAGCAGTATATCCAATTTGTCCACATCCTCATCAACGCATTTTATTATCTGTATTTTAAATTATAGCCATCCTAGTAAGTATGTTGTGGTATGTCATTATGCATTTATCTAATGGCTAATAATGTTGATCCATTCAATTTTTAGGCCATATGTCTTAATGAACAATTACAGTGATGAGACAAGGCATTCCATCTTAATATTTTAATTTTTAATGATTTTGATTAAAGTAATAAGGAGCATATATGCTGTTATATGTCATATTTAGCAAATGCACTTCATTTATGGCTCATCTTAAAAAATTCTAACTTGACTACATAAAAGTGAAATCTAAGTGAAAACTTCAGAGATAGTTTCATAGGACAAATTTTCTATAGGATACTAAAACATACTTAACTATTATCAAGTATAGGGTAAAGAGACAAACTTTGCATCTTTTACTTGATATTTGTGTTCAAACAATTTGGATTCTATTGGGGAATATCTAAACTCTTCCAATTCTTTTAACATGAATAAAATAGCATCCACATCTGGAACCCAGACTACATGTGATGGCTCTGCAGGGTTTGGTCAGACTTTGTTTTGAAACAGGGAGGCAGAAAACATAATGGGTTCCTAGCAAAAGATCCACAGTCAACAATAAAATTGAAAGGATGAGGTTGCATAGAAGAAAAATATATTCCTGAAGAAACTGAACAAACAAATGAAAACTTATGGCACAGGAATAAATTCAGCATAAAATAAATGCAAATAAAAGTTTTTAAAAAGTTAAACGAATTCACAGATTTTATTTTGGAGTGGTATGCAATACCATTAAAAGAAATTAGAAATCATAGTTTAAGCAGAGGCTTAAATAAAACACATTTTTCTTAATCCAGACCTTTTTTTTTTTTTTTTTGAATGAGAAGGCCCAATCTGTGCATTGGGAATTTAAAAAAACAAAACATAAAAAACAAAAAAAACAAAAACAAAAAAAACAGAAAAAAACCAAGATATAATATTTGCATAGCCCATTTTCAACTGTGGTCCAAATGTTGTATTTAAGATCAATAAAATATAAACCAATCCTGCAAATAAAATATAAAGAGGACAAATCTATGTGTCATTTATGGTATTTTCCCTGCCAGCCAGCCCTGGAATCATAGAATGGCGGGGGTGGGAACAACCCTTCTCTTGTCCATGTAGTTTAGGAAGCACATTGTATGGGATTACATAAAAGTAATGTGATCCTGATTAAAAAACAGAACGATGGCATTAATAAGCCACATTCGTCAGTTCCTTATCTGAGTGTTGTGCCAGTAAATTTGGGGAAAAAATACTGAGAAATGGGACAACACAATCACACATAAAAAAATTAAGGCTGGAAGTGCAATCTCTTTTTTTAAATTAAAAAAATCCAAGGCTTTTAATCTGAAAAAGAAGTGGTCTATTACTGAATGATTATCTGTCTCTAGGCCTTTATATAAAGATCTATTCTCTTCCTCTTCAAGGGATTAATCATTATAAAATAAGCTAAAGATTTTAAGATGTTTTTGTTAGGCATAAATAAAAATATATTAACAAATAGGTTCTTTATCCACATGAAGTGTCTTCAAAATAAATTAGTAAGCTGGATTTGTTTATATTGATTCAGATAACATGTATCTGGAAACAAGTGGCAAGATAATAACCTCCTAAGGGAGTTTTCTGACTCTGGGATTCCATAAAAGCTTTTGTAAAACATTAGAGACAACCTGAAAATTTTACTTAATGGCATTGCCTAACCTAAGTGGTCTTATCATTTGTTAAGTGTAAAGAAATATGACAGCAGCTAAAATTTTTTAGTTTTCATAAATGGTTTTTTATATTGTCAGTTTGTATAAATGGTTATTGGAACTATATATTCCATACTAAATGATAATCACAAAATGATCTTTATATTAAATATTTTTAGGGTTTGAATGTACTTTCCAAACATAAAAAATTGAAGGAACTTTCTGTATCCGAGTGTTATGGAATCACTGATGTTGGAATTCAGGTAAGATCATTAAGATCATCTGTTAGAGAATTAAGATTGAAATTTTTCAAAAAATTGATTAATTCACTTTATTTCTTATTTCCATAGGTTTTTGGGGAATGGGTGGTGTTTGGTTACATGAGTACATTTTTTTAGTGGTAATTTGTGAGATTTTGGTGCACCCATCACCTAAGCAGTATACACTGTACCCAATTTGTAGTCTTTTATTCCTCACTCATTTCCCACCCTTTTCCCCAAGTCCCCAAAATCCATTGCATCGTTCATATACCTTTGCATTCTCATAGCTTAGCTCCCAATTATGAGTGAGAATATACAGTGTTTGGTTTTCCATTCCTGAGTTACTTCACTTAGAATAACGGTCTCCAATTCCATCCAGGTTACTGCAAATGCCATTATTTCATTTTTATGGCTGAATAGTATTCCATGTACACATTCCATACACACACACACACATATATATATATGTGTGTATGGAATGTGTACATGGAATATATATATATGTGTGTGTATGGAATGTGTACATGGAATATATATATATGTGTGTGTGTATATATGTGTGTGTGTGTGTGTATATATATATAATCACAATTCTTTATCCACTCATTGATTGATGGACATTTGAGTTGGTTCCCCAATTTTGCAATTGCGAATTGTCCTGCTATAAGCATGCTTGTGCAAGTATCTTTTTCATACAATGACTTTTTTTCTTCTGGGTAGATACCCAGTAGTGGGATTGCTGGATCAAATGGTAGTTCTACTTTTAGCTCTTTAAGGAGTCTCCACACTGTTTTTTATAGTGGCCGTACTAGTTTACATTCCTACGAGCAGTGCAGAAGTGTTCCGTTTTCACTGCATCCCTGCCAACTTTTATTATTTTTTGATTTTTTGATTATGACCAGTCTTGCAGGAGTAAGATGGTTTCACATTGTGGTTTTGATTTGCATTTCCCTGATCATTTGTGATGTTGAGCATTTTTTTTCATGTTTATTAGACATTTGTACATCTTCTTTTGAGAATTATCTGTTCATGTCCTTAGCTCACTTTTTGATGGGATTGTTTGGTTTTTTCTTGCTAATTTGTTTGAGTTCATTGTAGATTTTGGATCTCAGTCCTTTGTCAGATGTATAGATTGTGAAGATTTTCTCACACTCTGTTCATTGTCTATTTACTCTGCTGTTTCTTTTGCTGTGCAGAAACTTTTTAGTTTAATTAAGTACAAATTGAATAAATTTTGTGGGTCATAGTAGAAAAAAAAGAAATGGATTGGAAATGTAACAACACATATGTGATCCTAGTTGAACCAAGTTCAACTCCAGGCTCTTAGTTAGGTCTCCACAGCCAAAGTGATTGAGATTTATTTTCCCATTTTTCCCTGTCTACTCTCTCCCTTCCTCATGTCAGATTCAAAGCAAACAGGGATATTTTACATGGAGAGTAATGAACTGCAGTGTGGTAAAAGTCTTCTCGTATAAACAAAGTATTCTGTAGATAGAAATGTTATAGAATCTAATCATTGAAAGTTGGGGGAGTTTGAAAAATTATGCCAGACACTCAACAGTTAGGAACTTAAGTTACTCAAACATACTTGCTAGCATCCTTTATGGGAATGGGAAGCATGAGATAAGTAATTGGCTAGGATAAACGATTACATACTCAATTGATTCTTCAAGAGCTTGCAAGAAAAGTAAAATTCCTAGACCTAATCTTGAGTGATGTGCAGGAAGTCATAAAGTACATAATGTGAGCAAGCCACAGTGTAATTTTTCCATCACTTTAAGCATATCAATGTGCTGTTAGAAAAAAACCCCAAAGTTATTTGTCATACATGTATTGAACTGTTATTCCTAGCAGTAACCTAGGAATGCAAGCACTGAAACACATTGGAAGTTCTAGATAAATGTGCCTTGAGAGTTTAAAACCCCAACCACTCATAAAAGCCTGAAGCTAAAGTAGAAATAGAAAGAGAGAGAGAAAGAGAAAGAGACAGAGAGGGAGAGAGAGAAAGAAAGAAGAAGAAGGACGAGAAGGAAGAGGAGGGGAGGAGGAGGAAGAAGAAGAGGAGGAGAAGGAGGGGAAGGAAAAGGAAGAAAGGAAGGGAAGGAAGGAAGGAAGGAGGGAAGGAGGGAGGGAGGGAGGGAAGAAAGAGAGAAAGAAAAACCTATAAAAGGGTTTATCCCACAAGTAGGAAGATAATGCAATAAAAGCTGAGAAGTCCCCAGAGCATGGCAAACCTGAAGTTATCTCTGTCAATTTGAAGTAGACTTTCCAAGAAGTTTTAACATGACTAATAGGAGTGTTACAATACCATCTCAACTGGTGGGCTGTAGAGGATTCCAGCTCAAAAGATGCTCTAGACCTCTAGCATTGAATTCTAAACTTCTGGAGCTGAAAGAATCTTAGAAACATCTAAAGCAACTCCCTAATGTTAAGGCAGTAGGAATAAAAAATTACATCAAAGGCCAAGAGGGCTTAAATGACTGGCTCAAAGTCTTATACCTTCTCAGCAAACTAATTCAGTAACAGTTTTACGGAAATGAAAGGTGGAAATGGAGAACTGCTGTTCTGAATGGTTGATTGACAGTTTAGTGAGAAAAAATGTTTTCAAATTATTTTTGCTGTTTCTCACTGGGTCTGAACAATGTAATCATACTTGAGGGAATCTACTTTAAGGAGCATTAGTGTCCCATAATGTCAGTTTCTCCCAATTTTAGACCAAGGGTACTGATGTTCTAAGAAGTCCCTAAGAAATCTGCCTGGTAGTATATTCAGTACTGTAGAGTTAAATAAACGAACACAAAACACATATCCCAGAGAGGACTAGAAAATTCCGTATTGGAAAGATTGTAACTCTTTCATAACAAAAAGGATTACAAATCATTTAGATGTATGTAACCTACTAAGAGAAAAAGCTGAAAGATTCCTCTAAAGTTAAGCCATGATTTACCTGCTGCAATTAATTTAAGGGTTAAACATACATTTATACAAAGCTTTATCTATGAATATGATATAGTCAGGCTTTCAAAAGATCTTTGACAAGGTGATAGACTAGAAAAAACCATTTAAAATATTAACATTTTTAATACTGGGTTATATTTCTCATATCAATTATATTTGACCAATAACTAGAAATCATTTAGGAGTATTGAAACCTACCATGGCGATGACATAGTCTCTTAATATGCATCATTGATTAATTTTTAGATGCTCCTCTCATCCTTGGGATGAAGGAGTATTGACCAAAGTTTGATGTTAAGTGTCAGGAGACCAGTGTTTTCTGTCATTTCTTTTTGATTCTGTGGGGTCCAGACATTTTTCTTTTCACTCTTTGGAGCCTAAAAATTGTACTATGTTTAGGTGCTCTGAGATTGTAGACAAAAGCATTTACCCATTTGCTAACTATATGACCATACAGCTGACTTCTGGCATATCTTTAAAACAATTTAATCTTTTACAAACTGACATGTATTTATTTTCAGTAATCTAAAAGATTAGTGGTTCTACTCTTGAGTTCATGAACAAGAAATTTTTCTTTTATTTTCCTTAATTTTTTTCTAAACAAAACAAAACAAGATACATGTGCAGAACATGCAGGTTTGTTCCATAGGTATGCATGTGCCATGGTGGTTTGCTGCACCTGTTGACCCGTCCTCTGAGTTCCCTCCCCTCACCCTCAACCCTGAAATTTTTCTTTTTCATCATTTCTCATCCCTCTTTTTCCCCTCCCTGCTTTTGGTATGTGTGTGTCTGTGTGTCTGTGTTGTGGCTTTTAACCAGTTTTACCTCTTCCAAGGTTCATACTTCTGGCCTGTGGTAATCTTTCCCCTTGCCTCCTCCAGCCCAATTATTAAGTCCCAAAAGGGAACAGACAAAGCAGGGGGAGGAGAAAGTGACATACAAACGAATTTCACAATTCCTTACCTGGATTTAGAAAGAGAGGGAAAGAGAATAAAATAAGGTGAGTAAATTGAGATGTTCAGATTATCCACACTTAGAAAAGGTAACTATAGGAGAGATTCTGTTTTTAGCATAAGACGTTGAAAACTTATACACTACATAATTCACTTAATGAGAAAAATGAATAAATCTTTTACCCTGGTTAGGTTTTGCAAGAGTTGTGAACATAATAAGAATAAAAAATTACCTCATTTTAGTGTTTAGTGGAAACCACAGCACATACAGAGTCATTGTCTGGAGCCTCAGATGTATTGACTTTTAGGATCTGGCTTTAATTACTTTCTCCAACTTTAGTTCTTTTCTGAGAACAACAGACATTCAATGATTATGTTACACTAAAATTATTTGGTGCTCTTGAAAGGCATTTTGGAGAAGATGTTTGATGCAGCTGTAACTGAGCATTTCTTAAGAAATCGTTTTCTTGAGGATTTTATGAGGTCAGTTAAATAACAGATGGCCAAGTGTGGCAAAGGAATTGGCTTAAATGCAGTGTTACAGTACAGAAATATTAGAAGTTCCATCTTACTAAGTTGTTTTGATAGAACCAATGGAATAAATCCAATTATTTACTCTGGTTACTTTTTTTCTGAGACGGAGTTTCGCTTTTGTTGCCCAAGCTGGAGTGCAATGACACGATCTCAATTCACTGCAACCTCCGCCTCCTGGGTTCAAGTGATTCTCCTGCTTCAGCCTCCTGAGTAGCTGGGATTACAGGCGCGCACCACCACGCCTGGCTAATTTTTTGTATTTTTAATAGAAATGGGTTTCATCATGTTGGCCAGGCTGATCTCGAACTCCTGACCTCAGGTGATCCACCTGCCTCAGCCTCCCAAACTGCTGGAATTACAGGGGTGAGGCACTGTGCCTGGCCTCTGGTTGCTTTTTATACTCTTAATCTAGTTTGCATTTCTCATTCCCCTTTCCTAGAATGAAGCACAATATAAACACGTTTATATAATATCCATACACATAAATGTGTATTTTTTATGCAGATTATCTTTGAATGAAAATCTTGCAGCTAGACAAAAATTTCTAATTATTTCAGTGTTAGTAGGTTGAGGTAGTTGATTAAGAAATGTCATTAGTGGGAGAAAATCAGGTTTCATTAGGATGCACCAAAAGGACTGGCAGGTGTGTATACAGTGAAAGTGTGCATATATGTGTGTTTACATGCAAATATATGTAAATGTACATCTATGTCTAGTATATGTAGGTAAATTAAATATATGTATACACCTTGGTATATATTACATCATATATATGTCAATGTGTATATGTATTACACCCAAATTGTGTATAGAGACATGCTATATGATTATACATTTCTAGGCTAAAACCAATAGATGATGGTCAGTATTCAAAGCAAGTAATAAAAATTGGTTTATTGGTCAGGTGCAGTGGCTCACACCTGTAATTGCAGCACTTTGGGAGGCCAAGGCAGGTGGATTACCTGAGGCCAGGAGTTCAAGACTAGCCTGCCCAACATGGTGAAACCCCGTCTCTACTAAAAATACAAAAAAATTAGCCAGGCATAGTGGTGCACACCTCTAGTCCCAGCTACTCCGGAGGCTGAGACAGGAGAATCGCTTGAACCCGGGAGGCGGAGGTTGCAGTGAGCCGAGATTGCACCACTGCACTGCAGCTGGGTGACAGAGAGAAACTGCATCTCAAAAAAAGAAAAAAAAGAAAAAAAAATGGGTGTTAAAGAATTACCTTTTTATCTATATTTTATTTAAAAAATTAATCATCCATTTAAATGACAAAGCTCTTTTTCTTGTGGAAGTGTGTGGATTAGTTCTCTGATAGCAAAAGTAATAATATAATTTAGGGAATGTGGGACTAGCTGTCAAGAGTCCTAATTTTTATTCCAATTCTGCCTCTTACATGGCCACGTTTTCTTAAGCAATTCACTTAGCCCACAACAATTCATTCCCCTATAGTGACTACAATTATGAAGCAGACAGGAGCTTGCACACTGGAGCAGGGGTAGGCTTTTTTTTTTCTGTCAAGTTGTGAAGCATCAGGTAGTTTCTGTTTTAGGCTTTGCAGGCCATACAGTCTCTGTTGCAACTTCCCAGCTTTGCCATTGAGCATAGAAACAGCCATAGACAATATGTAAATAAATGAGAGTTGCTGTATTCCAATAAAACTTTATGGACACTGAAAATTTGTATTTCATATCATTTTCACATATCATGAAATATTATTATTCTTTTGCTTTTTTGTCTACCATTTAAAATATAGAAACACCATTCTGAGAGTGTAGGCCATACAGAAGAGCTACAGGTTAGCTGAGCAGGTGGACAGCCACCGTCAGTGAGCATTGAGTCTGTGGCTGTCATAAGCAAATGCTTTTTGTGCTCTCTACCCTGCAGCCTGGTGGGCTGGCTGTGCTTGCATAGGTGGGGCCTGTGGCTGTCCCAAAGTTCAGGCACTTTGGTCATGTCCATTACGCTTGTGAACGATTCTTAAGCTTCCTTACTACAACACTGGGATATTATTTGCAATTAGCAAGTTGGAAAGAGCTTAGATGATTAATTAGGCTACTCCATACCTGCATGTAAGATCATGCTCAAATCATCTCATTTCAGTTTTTTTTTTTTTTTTTGAGATGGAGTCTTGCTCTATTGCCCAGGCTTGTATGCAGTGGCATGATCTTGGCTCACTGCAACCTCCTCCTCCCGGGCTCAGACCATTCTCCCACCTCAGCCTTCCAAGTAGCTGGGATTACAGGCATGTGCCATCATCCCCAGCTAATTTTTGTATTTTTAGTAGAGATGGTGTTTCACCATGTTGGCCAAGGCTGGTCTTGAACTCCTGACCTCAGGTGATCTGCCCGACTCAGCCTCCCAAAGTGCCAGTATTACAGGCGTCACCCACCATGTCCAGCCTCAGATTAATTTATTTTGTGAAAATGTGACATCTTGTTCAGTGATTGAACACAAAACATTTTGGATTAGACTTTCCATGTAGAGGACATGGATAATCTGTTTGTTTTTTGAAAACAGAAATCATTATAATTTTTTTTTTTTAAATGATGAGGCTAGGTCTAGTGGGGTTAGGCAGATATAAGCAGAAAAATTCAATACTATGTGGTGGTTGTCAGCTAATATCAATGTAGCACTTACTACTGCCAGGCACTGTTGTATTTCCCATGTATTAATTTCCTACTTTATGAGGTAGGCAATACTTTTAATTCCATTTTACAAACTGGAGGTTCCAAGAGGTTAAAAACCACTCCCAAGTCATAAAACAAGTAAGCACATGAGCTAGTGTATAAAATGTCTAATTCCAAAAGGATGCTTTTAGTCATAATGCTGTGATAAAGGCATGTAGGAGGCTATGGGAGGATTCGGGTGAGGTACCTAATCCAGCATGGGAATGCTAGGGAAGTTTATCTGTTAGAAAAATCACTTTAACAAGGAATGTGGAAGTTAGATTGAAGAGCAGAAGGGGAAAAGGAGACCTACCAACAGTGCAGGTAGGAATATAAGAGGTTTTTGTTACAGTCCAGGGGTGAGAGGATAGCAACCTGAACACGGGAAGTAACAGGGAGGCTGGGGATAGGGAAATGGATTAGAGAACATTTAGATAGCAAAATCCATGAAACTGTCGATAGTTCAGATGAGGGATGAGTGTGAAGATGTGGTTAAAGACGATGTCCATGCATCTGACTTCTCTGCCAGGAATATTGGTGGTATCCCCACTTTCAAGCCCTATGAACTACCAAGATTGATTCAGTATTTTGGCACTTACTGTTGCCAAAATATCTCTTCTTCTGAGTGTGTGATTTATAGGAGATATGTATATTTTGGTCTTTGTCCACAGTCCTGGCCCAGAGCTCCTTAAAGGGCTTGTAACTTTCTGAGCAATAGGGGTAATAGGTATCTTTTGTTCTAGTATTTGGTCTTTGACCATGGTTCCTGATGCAGAACTCCTAATTCCTTGGAGTTTCCTGGGTGTATCTTCTGTTCTAATGAGGTGACTCTTGGTGAGTTCTTGGTTGGGGGCTGGTCATGAGAAAGGCCAGGCCATGATTAGAATCTTGGAACTTTCTGCTCTATTCCCCATCCTTTGGGAAGGTGAGAGGGGCTGGAGATTGAGCTAATAATTGATGGTGTCTACATGACAAAGCCCCCATAAAAATCCCTGAACTACAGGGTTTAGAGTACTTCCAGGTTGGTGAACACATCCATATGCCAGGAGAGGGGTGCACCCCAACTGTGTGGGGACACAAGTTCCTGCACTCAGGACCTCTATACCTAGCCCTATGTACCTTTTCGTCTGGCAGTTCATTGGTATCCTTTATTATATAATAAACTGGTTAACATGTTTCCCTGAATTCTTTGAGTTGTCCTAGCAAATTATCAAGCCCAAGGAGGTAGTTATGGGAACCCTAATATATAGGTGGTTCATTAGAAGTCCAAATGACAACCTGGGACTTGCGATTGGCATCTGAAATCTACTGGGATTGAGCTCTGAACACGTGGGGTCTGTGCTAACTCCAGTTAATGTCAGAATTGAATTAAATTATAGAACATCCAGTTGGTGTCACAGAATTGGTCAGTGTGTGGAAAAACCCACACATCTGGTATCAGAAGTGAAGTGTTCTGAAAGTATTGAGAGTGGTGTGACTATAGAGAAAAAAACATTTTTTTCCCCATTGTGTATGGCATGATTTTGTCTGTGTTTCCTCTAAGCTCTCTTCGCCCCTCCACTCTTAGGACAGAGTCTTTTAGGCATTCTCCCTCCCACTCTACCTCTAGGTTTGTGGCAGCTGCAGGCAGGCTAAGGGAGCTCTGTTTGAATTTGTTTTTACTCTACTTATAAGTAATTTGAAGGTTGTATTGTTCTCTTAATTCTAGTAATGATGAATATATGGGTACTGTTGCAGTTTTATTTCTTTTCTCTTTATATTTTCTGGTTTGGAGGGGAGGTGAAGATTCAGACTTAGATAATCGTCATTGTTTTCCAAACCCAAACATTGCTCCCTCTTATCTTTTATTAACTATAAAAGATAATTAATAAATGACTCTGAAATTAATTATGAAAAAGTATCTCTAACAGAGACAGTTCATCTGCTTTTTAAAGCCCTGAAACCAGAATGCAGTGTGTAGTATTTATAATTACACCAAGGAAGGAAGTCTGTGGTAGTGGTTCAGCCTCATCTGCTCTCTTGTCTTTTCTGCCTGATTTCTGGCTGATACTCTTCACGAGCTGGTTTAGTAATACCTTACAGATGGCACCATCGATGAATTTTAAGGGTGTCACCTAGGTCAGCGCCCTGTTGTCTGATGATCACTTAGGTATCTGACTTTGGCTTGTGGGGTATAAACAGCAGTAGAGATACTAGAACCTCCACTTCTCTCATTGTCCTCTTCAGGCCCCATCTTTTTTGAGACCCTCAATCTAGCTCTAGCTGCTTCACACTGGATTTTTTTATTTTTATTATTATTATTTTTTATTAAGATGGAGTCTTGCTCTGTCGCCTAGGCTGGAGTGCAGTGGCACAATCTTGGCTTACTGCCACCTCCGCTGCCTGGGTTCAAGCAATTCTCCTGTCTCAACCTCTGGAGTGGCTGGGATTACAGGTGCCCACCACCATGTCTGGCTAATTTTTTGTATTTTTAGTAGCAATGGGGTTTCACCATGTTGGCCAGGCTGGTCTCAAACTCCTGACCTCAAGTGATCCACCTGCCTTGGCCTCCTGAAGTGCTAGGATTGCAGATGTGAGCCACCATACCCAGCCTTTCTTTAAAAGCAGTTGCAGGTTTTTTGGTGTTTTTTGTTTTTGTTTTTGAGATGGAGTTTTGCTGTTTTTGCCCAGTCTGGAATGGCATGATCTTGGCTCACTGCAACCTCTGCCTCCTAGGTTCAAGTGATTCTCCTGCTTCAGCTTCCCAAGTAACTGGGATTACAGGCATGCGCCACCACGCCCGGGGAATTTTGTATTTTTAGTAGAGACGGGGTTTCACCATGTTGGTCAGGCTGGTCTTGAACTCCTGACCTCAGGTGATCCGCCTGCCTCCGCCTCCCAAAGTGCTGGGATTACAGGCCTGAGCCACCACGCCTGGCCTACCACTTGAAGTAACATGCTTCTTCTCTCCCTTAATCTTCATAAACTTTTATGATATATTCTCTTAGATTATAAACTTTTGATTTTTAAAATTTGCCCTTTGGTAACAGTTATCTTGATTTACAAATAGAAAAGGAGGTAGAGGAGGAGGGATTTGGAATGAGGGACTGGGAAGGGCGGCAACCATGTGGCACAATCATAAGCTACTTCATAGTTGGGAGAACAACAGAGCAAGAGTCATTGCTGTTCATTTGACTTTTGGTCTGACCCAGGAATGTTCAGTAAGTTGAGGGGCTCCAGGCATAGTCCAAGTGGAAACTGAGGGTTCAGAGTTCTGAGTCTTGTACTCTGGACTATCTGTGCTACGGAACTGAAACCCCTAGAATTTGTATGGAACATCTGTCTACATGGATACTCAGGTCAGAAAGGCCCAGGAGTACCTACCTCATTCAGCAACAGTCCAGTCAAAATCTTCCTCCCCCACAATGGCCTATGACCAGCGTGTTCTGGACGTTCCTCTCTAGAGTGTAAGAAGGGTTGAGTTCATGTGCCCTAACAGCAAGAACTGGATTACTCTCCAGTGACTCTCTTCTGATCTCAAATACTTACTTTGAATCACTAAGCTTTGTAACTAGTTATAAATGTTGTTTGCGCAAGATTCTCATCAATCATTCTCATCAGTTGATAGACTCCACCCCCTGGTGCTCAACCAAAGTTGATTATGGTAGCCTTTGACACATACTGACTTGTAATGCCAAAGATGGATTAGATGTATTGGCTCCATGTAGCAACAATTTTTTTTAAAGAACTCAACATTGATTTCTATTTGTTTTCCAAGATTAAGTCATTCAGTAATTATCAAAGCATGAGATTTCAATAACTCCACCTCTTCTCTAGGGTTACAAGTTGTGTTTATGGTTCGCAACAGAAGCAACGGAGGACTCCTTTCCAAAATGACTTTAATTATTGGCCTTTGTTGCAGCAGAAGCTCTGAAATCTCTTGTATGGGGAGGTGGAACGTCCAGATATTTGAATCTTTTATCTCTTACCATATTGCTTGGCAAAGTCTCTCTTCTCATCCAATACTCCAAGTTATGATTAGGAAATAATTGACTAAACTGTCTATGATGGAGATTCCAGAGGGCCTTTGGTTTAGAAGTGTTTTACATGTTATTGGGAGAGGAAACTAAGGAATTCCTCTGGTAGAATGAAGGGTAGTGGGGATATCTGGTAGCTTGTGGAGAAAGCAACCCCCCACAAAACCTGGAATAATTAAGAGTTTTACTGTGGAAATCTGTGCTGCATGGCTATCCATGCCAAGGATAGTTTCCTAAACTTTATAATAGAACAACATACCCCTGGAGACCCAAGACACCTGGAATCAACTGGAAGTCACAGATAAACTCTTGCCAAGATACCCAGGCATTATTTCTTCAAAGCCCATGAGCAAAAGAAATAAACAGTATTCTCTGTGGCTCCTGACACTAGTGTGTTTCTAATTGTGGAGGCAGTTCAAAAGAATTAGAAATTTGCTAGACTTCAAAGGATGTGGGATTTGACAGTTCGTCAGTTTCCCATTGTCTGTAAGGTTCCAAGGGATACTGGAGTCATGGGTACTATGTTTTCTTGGCTGAAAAACAGCTGAAGCTGAGAACACCCCACACCAGTCCTGGCTTCTTGCCCACTCCCATTGGGGAAGAACCACTCTCAGACAACTGAAGCACTGCTGAACTTGCTAAATGAATGTGCACATCTGTTCTTTTCATGTTGAGGATTCACAGAACAGAACTAAAAGAGAATGTGTTAAAAGGAGGATAATCAATAGGAGCCCTCTCCCACTCTTTAAGCCGCCCCTGGAACATTAGTTTATCCTATGTAAGATGAAACTTGCCAAAAGTTAAAAAAAAAAACTGTCAGATTGTCTGAAGGCAAACATAAAAAAACAGGGAAAATAAACATCAGAATGTTTGCTTCTTTTGTTTCTTAAACCTCTGTTTAGGTTTTTGATATGTTTTTGATCCTTCTTCTATGTGACACACCTAGGCTTTGCTCATTGTGCCTCGCCTGACATAAACAAATGCCTGTGGCATGTTTCACAGGAGCTATGATTTCTCCTTGTTATAATTTGTAATAACCCTCCCTATCAGTTCCAGTTAAATTTTGTTTATTATATTTCCTCATCCTAAATCCCTCATCACATACATCACAGATAGGATCGTTCCAGGATCTCTCTGGTTCACAGACAAAACCCAGGGTCCGTGTCTTCCAAGAGCTTTTAGAATACACATTTTCTTTTCATCTTCTAATAGGCCTGTGAGATAGGTAGACAGTTATTTTCATTCTCCTCTTATATATGAAGAAACTTGAGGTTAAATGACTTGTTCATGGTCACATAGATACAATTTCAGATTCCAGGCTCTGTTTTTTTCCATTAGACTGGTAGCCTCCCTTGATTAGATCACCTCTTATTCTATTATGTCCACAAATGGGAGGTGAAAGCAGTACTGATAATAGTTCATGAACTCATTATTTCTTAGAGATCCTTAAATGGAGGAGGTCATAGGATGGTGTGACTGTCCTTACAGTAAACATTTTGAGTTGTCATTTTCTTGGGAAACACTAAGAACAAAAGGTGAAGTGTCTGGCTGTGCAAATAGACACCCATCAACTCTTTCAGGCTGATTATTTTAGCTTAAGGAATTCCCCCACCTTTCTTGTCCCACAGAGGACCCTGGACTGGTGCCAGGTGATTGGGCCACTAGGCACCCTTTTTTAAAATAAACTTAAATAAATGGAAAAAGTGTGAGTTATGCCACAGGCAACAAGAAAAATATCTGATTGCCTTATGGGTAGTCCAACCCTGGTTCATTTTTATTTTGGAGAGAAAATCTAAAACCTGAAGCTGTTCTAAAATTTTTCTCAACAAATTCTAGTTACCAAATACAATTCAAAGATATTTTGTTTTGGTCTTTTCGTGGTCATCTTTCCTTTTGGTTTTCCCAATATACATTCTCTTTCACTGCTTACCCTTTCTGTTCTTTAATTTCTTCCAATTTGCCTTCTTTTTATGCATCTGTGATATTTTATATGTTAAAAATGATTCCCTTATTTTTACAAAATGCTCAGGATCTGTGTAGCCAGTAAGCCATCAAGATTTACTGGCAACCAAAGGTGTGCTGTTGGGTAGGCGTCTCCGGAGAAAGTACGTACTCCAGCAAATGAATAACACAATTTTTTTTGGTGTGATGAGAAAATATTAAAAGTCCTAGAAATGTTAGATTCATTTTTTATCTCATACATTTTATTTTATATGTTTAAATATATGATATATATTTGAATAGTTATATGCCTATATAATTTACAAAGTACATTAATATACATTTATTGAAAGCGTATGCTCAAAATATTTTTACTAGGCCAGGCACAGTGGCTCACATGTGTAATCCCAGCACTTTGGGAGGCTGAGGTGGGCAGATCTCTGAGATCAGGAATTCAAGACCAGCCTGCCAACATGGTGAAACGCCATCTCTACTTAAACATACAAAAATTAGCTGGGCGTGGTGGCAGACACCTGTAATCCAAGCTAGAGGCTGAGGCACGAGAATCTCTTGAACCCGGGAGGTGGAGGTTGCAATGAGCCGAGATCATGCCACTGCACTCCAGCCTGGGTGACACAGTGACACTCTGTCTCAAAAAAAAAAAAAAAAATTTTTTTTTACTATGGTGTTCATGATTTTAAAAATTTGGCAATCAGCCACAGAGAAGCAGTGCATACAAATAATACTACTAGCTACTATCTACTGACTGCTAACTATGTGCAAAGTACTGTTCAACTGCTTTATTCATATTAACTCATTTAATCTCCCCAACAACTCAATGAAGTAGGTGCTACTCCTCATATTAAGTGACTCCTATGTTATTCCCACGCCACAGATGAGAATATTGAGGGGTAAGAGAGGTTGAGTAACTTATCCATAGACACAAAACATCTCATGGCAGGATTTGAACTCAAGCCAGTGGGCCCCCAGACTGTGCTCTTAACCAACCCTGTATGCTGCCTCTGGCAGTTACTGAGCCAAGTGAGAAGAAGGACAGGGCTTAGTATTCTGAGGTTCATCTAAGGAAGCTCATTCTCCTCACTCCTGTGCTGAGAAGCATTCTTCATTCATTTTGGATACTCTCTCATCTTGAACTAATTCTGCAGGCCAGGTGTTGGCAAAGATAAATTAGACATGGATTCTACCCTCAAGAAGCTACAGTCAATGCAGAAGATAAGACGCTTATATGAATAACTATAATACAAGTAGAAAGTGAGAAAGTTGCCTGGGCGTGGTGGCTCATGCCTGTAATCCCAACATTTTGGGAAGCCAAGGAAGAAGGATCACTTGAGGCCAGGAATTCGAGATCAGCCTAGGCAACATAGCAAGACCCTGTCTCTATAAAAATTAAAAAATTAGCCAGGCACAGTAGCATGCACATATGTGGAAGACTGAGGTAGAAGGATCATTCAAGCCCAGGAATTCGAGGCTACAGTGAGCTATGATCATGCCACTATGCTCCAGCCTGGGCAACAGAGCAGGACCCCATCAAAAAAGAAAGAAAAGCTTATAAGAATTTGAGAGCGCATTTCTTCCACAGGGAAGAATTGGGGAAGACTGTAGAATAAACCACATTTGAGCTGGTATGAAGCCAAAGTTTATCCCTCAAATCACCATCTAATTTTGTAACAACTTTCATCATGAAAGTGTCTTTGGAAATATTTGTTTTGGTCCTTGGCCTTGTCCCCCTTTCCCTTTCAGAGTCCTCTCCATGTTTTAAAACAGTGAGCTCCTCTGAGGCGGGGCCTTCGCTAAGCCTTGCTCAGCCTGGTTTCCCTGGCAGGGAGGGTGGGAATGCAAGAGTGGCATCTCCGGGAGGGGCAGCTTCAGGCTCTGCAGTGTTTAGTTGTGGTGCCAGGCCATGACCAGTCACACTTGCTCTGATGCCCAGTGGGAACAAGGCCATTGTTGGTGGAGTGTAGTTCTGCATCTCATGGGATATGCGATGTAGATATTTTGGGCCTCAAATACGAGGCCCAAGAAACTGAAGTTTTTGTATTTCGTTGATCTCTTAAAATTGTGGAAGTTGCATTTTAGCCTTTGGGGCAGCCAAAAATGTCTTCATTATAGAAAATGGTTCTTGCCAGCACATTTTTTCCCCAGAATTACCAACAAACAAGGAAAAACTCCCCAACTTTGCAGTAGAATTAATTGGGACCTAATGAGGCGAATAGTCAAGAGATGGTGTTACGGGTCTGCAGCACAAAGTGAGCTTTTCTAAGGCTAGAAGCTGCCACCTGTCGAAGTGGTTTAAATCAGGATTTTGGCAGAAGCACATTATTGTGACAGTCAATCAATGTGAGTGAAATTCAGTCTCCGCTACATCCCCTATTTAGGAATGTAGTCATTAAGCCCCTACACTGTGACTCAGCTCAGAAGACACAAGAAGGAATGATCTAACTCGCTGAGAGATATGGAAGTTTTCTTCCAGATTGTTAACCCACAGCAAAATTGGCTGATACACGGGAGAGGAGCCAAACTTTATAATGTTAGCATTTTATCTCTGTCTTTACTGTAAAAGATTTTGACTTGGAAGAAACTTAGTGTTGTATTTTCCAAGAAAAGAAAATCGGCAGCATGGATAGAAGTATGATTCTGCAGCACTGGAGCCAGAAGTGTATACTGTAATCTTATCTGTAGGGGGAAATGGAATTTCATGAGTGATTATGTTGAAACATGCTTGCAGATTTAAGTACTTAATATGACTTATATGTGTTTAAAGGAAAACACAGATTATAAGAGGGGAAAAGTTCTGACTTTAGTTCGCCAATCTGCCACTGATTTAGCATAAAGCCTTAGACCAATTTTTGTGCCTCAGGTTTCCCATGGATGAGAATGGTACCATGAATGTATCATAGACCTTGTAATCATTTTTAAATTATTTTAAAATTTAAAATCTCTGAGAACATTTGGCTTTAAAGAATATTAGAGCTTTTAAAAAGGCATAAGGCAGAATTGATTTGAGCAGTCCAAGACATTGGCAGATGCTACTGAAGAGGATTTGCAGACACAAAAAGCCTTGAATCTCCCTTTAAAGCTTGTTTCGTCTTTCAATAAATTATTCTTATAGTTTAAATATTCTTTCTTGCTTTAATTTTTCTCTGGTTCCTTTAACTCTGTCCATTCTCTCTAACAATGTTAATGTCTCTAACAAGGGAAAACAATGTCACTTTACTCCTTGCAACATAAAAATTCTTGTATTATTAAAAGAGACTTCTTAATTTTCTTGAATACATAAAGGATCAGTGAACCAACTAGTATTTATTGAACACTTACTGTGTTCTAATATGATGTTTGGGAAAGGGCTATGAAAGCAGATTTCCAGGCAGTACAAGAGACTTACTGCATTCTTATTGAATCTCCAAACTGAGATTCAAGGCCACTGATTGCAGTAATTCAAAGGTAGATTCCTTTCTGTACCTCCTTGGGTGTGCCCCACTATGTTGATTATCTGCAGCGACAGGTCCCAAGCTATCTCCTGACAAGCTGCCCCTTCTAATTTTTGCCATCACGTAGTTGCCAGACAGGACAGATTTTCATGCAATACAGGAATTAGTCAAATACCCTAAGTGCTGAATCAGTTGAAAAAGACAAGTTCTGCCTGAGATCAAAGAATGAATCACTGTTGGCTTTGTGGTCAGGAAAAGATGATGACTTAGGGTTAAATAACCAATATCTTTCAGTTTTTCTCAAAGTACAATACATGTGTGCATCTTTATTATTATTGGTGTCATGTGCAAATCCTGATAGTAGTTAACATTTATCTTATTCTTTTTAATGGCTTTAAAATTTCTAACTGACAAATAAAAATCGTATATATTTATGAAGTACAACATGCTGTACACACACACACACACACACACACACACACACACACAGTGGAATGGTTAAATCAGGCTAATTAACATTCATCACCTTACATACTTATGATACTTTTTATGGTGAGAACATTCAAAATCCATTAGCAAATTTCAAGTATACAATACATTATTATTAACTATAGTCATCATATACAATAGATCTCTTGAACTTTCTCCTCCTAACTGAAAAAAAAAATTAAATGTTTCACAAATCTGTGTCATCCTTGTTCAGGGGCCAGGCTAATCTCTGTATTTTTTTTTCAATTTTAGTATCTGTGCTGCTGAAGTAAGCACTAGTTAACTTTTATGGGGTCTTCACTATGTGCCAAGCACTAGCCAATGTGCATACTGCCTCTCAACTATAACACAGTATATAAAATCTTAGAGATAGCTAGAGAATCTATTTTGTGCTAAGAGCCACATCAGGTATATATATATTATTTCATATAATCTACACAACAACTCTTTGATATGGGTATTATTATTACCATTTTGCCCAAGGAGACACTGGGGCTCTGAGAGGTTCAGTAACCTACAGTAGCAGAGCCAGGCTTCTCACCCCACTCTGTGTGATGCCACAGTCCTAGTTTTAACTGTTAGGCTACACTGCCTCTCCTGGAAATCTTCCCTATTCTGTTAACTTGCTAAAGAAAATAGCTGGCTAACTAGTTCTTTCCAAACTTCCTTAGGGCTAAAACAAGAGAAAATTGGCATAAGCAGTGGGAGAGAGGCCCACTGGTGGTTTTACCTGTAAACCGTCATTCTGATGCCCAGGCACTGACCCTTCTCTTATTCCTGAGAGGAAAATCACATGTAGTCCAATGGACATCTATTTTTACATATAAATAAGAAGTGTTTTAGTAACCCACTAGGGTTACTAAAATCTAGTACTTACAACTGAAATTAATGGTAAACTATCATTTATTGAGGTCTCTAACTTTGTATTCTAAGAGGAGCTGCTTCATAATGAGGCAGAATCCTTAAGAGTGATTGAGCACATGTAGTTATTATAATCTCACATTTTGGGGGGGAAATTTCCTCCCTCTCTTTCTTTTTCCTTACTTCTTCTCTCTCTCTTTCTTTCTATCATGGTTTCCAATTTCCACTCCTATTGCTTTTTAAATATATTTTTGCAATGACAGGTTTACTTTTGTGGATCATTTTGTTCTTGTATAACTGCTGAGTTGTGAACTTTTAAGTGTTATTTCCTCATGGATTCTTATCACTGAGTTATTTTTTAACTGAAAAGTAGGAATGAAAATTAAGAAGTATTGATATAAAGGAATGATTTCCAGGCCTTTTTCTAGCCCTAGATGTTTCAGGTGAACATTTCAGCATTTCGAAACAATGCTAGAGAGTAGATATTATTTTCCCTAAGTTAAAAAAGAGGAGCTCGGCATGGTGGCTCATGCCTGTAATCCCAGCACTTTGGGAGGTGAGGACGGTGGCTCACTTGAGGTCAGGAGTTCAAGACCAGCCTGGGCAACCTAGAGAAACCCCATCTCTACTAAAAAAAAAAAAAAAAAAAAATAGCCGGGCGTGGTGGTGCACGCCTGAAATCCCAATAGGCACAAGAGGCACAAGATTCACTTGAACCTGGCAGACGGAGGTTGCAGTGAGCCAAGATCACACCATTGCACTCCAGCCTGTGCAATAGAGCAAGACTCTCAAAAAAAAAAAAAAAAAGGAAACTGAGGCTCAGAAAGGTAATAGCTTGCTAAGATTTCAGAGGTAGTAAGTGGTAGAAATGAAAGTAAAACTCGGATCTGTCTGATTCCAAAGAATTTGTTCTTTCCATTACATTCCACTGTCAATCTTGGAGCGTCTGCCATCTAATCTTACCCTCAGATTTCTTTTCTTCCACTCATTTGGCTGAATGTAATTAATAATTACTGACCATGTGAGTCAAATTTCATTAGACCTAACTTCAAGAAAACCAAATTTTGTTAGCAAGTATTTGAATATCACTAAGCTGTTAAGCTGCTTTGTGAATATCTTTTGCTATAAAGAGATGTTGGATGTAACATGGGTTTTTTAAAAATTATTTTTTGGGGGCATCAAGATCTAACATCTGTATTTCAGGGACTGAAATGTACATTTAATAAGCTGCTATTAGTAGGATAGCTCTAGATGACTAAAGAAAAGAAAAAATTGACCTTGGAATTTCTTGCAGGCATTCTGCAAAAGCTCACTGATCTTGGAACATTTGGATGTCTCTTATTGCTCCCAGCTGTCAGATATGATTATCAAAGCACTGGCCATTTACTGCATTAACCTCACGTCTCTCAGCATTGCTGGCTGTCCAAAGGTATGTGCAGGAGTCAGGGCTCAAACATGTTCAATTTAAGCACTGCCATGGGACAAGGCAGGACAGCAGTCAGGGCTGGACTCAGAATGTGTTTTCTTTGCCATGGTTGAGGTATTCATTGGATTTTTTTTTTCTATCCTCAGATTGGAAATAGCTTATGATTCCGTTGGTGTCAAAGTAGAATTTTCCAAAAGTTAAAAATATAATTTTCATACAAATATAAACATGTGTCAAAGATTTCTTTAATTCACTAATGAGAGGACCAACAAAATGACAAAGCCAGTACGTAGAGCATTTGAATGAACTTAGTATTTATAGGAACTGATGAAAGAATGTTGGATTAAGAGTATTAGGTTAGATCTAAAAATGTCTTACAAGTTATTAAATCTATAACCTTGGGGTTACAGTTTCTACGAGATACAAATAATTTGCATCTTTCCTGGACAAAAATATAACAATTAACATATAACTTCATTGAGCTGGGGCCTTAGTGAACAGTAAATAGTATGTCAAACAAAGGCATGATTTCCTACAGAATTCTCCAGGTAGGCCTGTTAAACAGTGTCCTAGGTTGTCACTCCAAGGACATACCATCATCTTTTGTGTTATTTTCAAGCGTTTTATAATTTTTCTGAACCTCTGTATATAAATGAAGTACTCATTATGAAAAATTTGATCTACATGTAAAAGCTTAAAGAAGAAAGTAAATATCCATTGTCTTATCATCACCTGGACATAACCATTGCTGGTATTTTATTCTTCTAGATTTTTTTTTTCTGTGCACAGAGAGATTAGAAATAGTTATAGAAAGTTTGTGTTTTGCCTTTTTAAAAAAAATAACAGAATCATACTTTCCAAAATACATTGTAACCTACTTTTTAATATACTATGGACATATCTCCATGTAAAGAACTAGAGATCTCGGGTTCTGGATTAATAATAGTAGACTGCATATACACATATAATTTTGTTCCTCTTGAAACCCTACCAAAACTAGACATGAAGAGTGAGGGCCCACATGGATAAGGAAAACAGGAGAGGAGACAAGAGCAACAAAAATTTGGAAGCTTGAAAATAGATGGACTAATTTAGCAGACCAGAAACTGCTTTGAATCCTAAGCCAACAGTAGAGAAAGCTGGAAAAAAAAATCTGATTTACACCACAATCTTCAAGCTTGGGAGCACCGTGTACCTTTGGAACTGGCTTAAGAGTGGTGATGAAAATAATGATGACTGAGTTAGAGATTCTTAAGAAGTAGATAGATCTCTATATTCCAGCTTCTGCTCCATAAATCTGGGCAACTGTCTCTCCCCACCCTAAACAGAAGCTTGGAGATTTATTTCCTAAATTCTGTTTCTTCATCCCTGACACTATGGATATTTTGGACAAGATAATGCTTTGTAGTGGGGTGTGTGTGTGTATCCTATGCACTGTACATGTTTAATAGCATGCCTGCCCTCTACTCACTATATGTCAGTAGCACGTAAGATCCCATCCCTCCAGACCTTACCAAATGTTCTCTGGTGGAGGCGAGGGCCAAAATTGTTCTTTAATTGCCCACTACTCTAGAGATAGTAAAACAGAGGGTTGCTAGGCTAACTAAGTGACTGAATGCTGAGTGCAGAGATATTCAAGCACTTTTTCCAACTGAGCATCAAGAACTTGGTGGCCAGATCTTTTTCTCCAGGTGGGAGATTGGTAGCCTTTTCTCTGGGAACCCTGACTAGCCCAAGATGAAAGACCTAAAATAACTGACGGCTGGGTGGGGGGTTCCCAACAAATAACCCACCTAGATCATCCTTCATTAAAGCTTACAATAGAGATGCATGTACTCAGACCTTCCGATTAGTTTTTAGTCCTCCACTCTTAATCATGAACAAAAGGATTACCAGATATAAGAGGAAGGTCTCTAAAGTGGAAGATACTGATCAACACAAATTAACAGGAAAAACTTGGAGTTAGCAAAATATGAAGAAGGAAGAAAACTAAGAAATCTTTTTGAAAATCCTCAGAAATTACAAGGTTATTAACAATCTTGTTCTATTCTATTGTGCACACTGAAGGTTTTTGTTTACTAGAGCATCCACATCAACTCTCAAGATGCCCTATGCTTTATTTAATCTAGAAGTTCAGCTTCTATGTTGTTTGGTTTGTATGGTTAGCTAATTGTACTGCAATAAAAAGGAGGAGGCGGCAGGGAAAAAGATGTGGTAAACCATGACAAAACTAAGCCAAAAAGTTCACAGCAAAAATTATTTTTGTTTAATAATATAGTTGTTTAGAACTATGGGAACCAGATGGCTTTCTGGTCAGCATCATCTGGTTCTATCAGTGAGCTGGGTCAAGGGACCCAGAACACTAGCAGCACTGACCAACTGACTCTCTGCAGCTGAAACAGTGATAGTTCACCAGGATTCTTGCGTTCATAGCACACAGACATATGGGCAACACATGGTTTAGTGAGAAATGAGAACTGCTGTGGCTGTAAAGCAGGCACAGATGGAGACTGGGTGTCTTAGTGGCTCTAAAGCAGAAAGTAGGAGAATGAGAAAAGAAGAGGCTCCAGTGCAAACAGAAAACAGGGCAGAGGATTTTGTTTGTTTGCTTGCTTTGGTTTTTTGTTTTTTGTTATGAAGGTTGAGGGAATTCCTTCTGTAAACTGTGCATGGATATTGTCTTGCAGCCCAGAAGCTAAGGGGGATGTTAAACAAATATGCATGAAATGCATCACTCTATATCAAAAGTTTAGAGGGAGAAAGAGGAAGAAAGTGGAGTCGATTATTTTAGAACTCGGATATAAAGGAGTAGAAAGGTTTAGCTTTACCATCTGAATTAATTCTGGTCACACTGTGAGTCAGATGAGCATCCTGATTCAGATGTGGGGCCCATCATCTGGACCAATCTGAATACTCCTCAACTCACCCTGAATTCATAAGGCTGTGGTCCAGCCTAACATATTCCACTTATGTCGATTTTGATGAGCCGTAAAACATGTTGGTATCTGGTTCATCATTCTGTGCCAGGTTTTCCAAAAGTCCACAGGTGAATTTTGAATGGTCATCTTATCCATCCCCAGAAAGGCCAGCTTTTCCTTGCAACTACCTCACCTTCAAGGTCAGTCAGTAGTACTGTGACCTCATCCTACTCGACACTAAAATGCCAAGGAAAACAAAGATAGCTGCAAATCAGAGGAAAAGCTGGTTGTTCTGGGGCCAGTTCAAAGCACTCAGCAGTGCACTAGGCCCTGTGATTAACACTGTCACTTTTGACCCTCATGACTGATGTGAAGTAGGAGTTAGTAATGATTAGAAAGAAAAGGGGGTGGGAAATGAGAAAAATTAAAGCGAAGCCCTGAACAAAATGTCTCTGCAATACACCTCTGAGAGGGATAAGGTAAGTGAAAACAGGCCAGTGCTTTAGAACTGCATTTCTGTCCTAAAAGCGTAGGTGACGTGAAGCAGGTCCACTGTGCACTGGTTACCAACTTGTCTGAGTCTAGTGAGACAGGATTCCTGGAGAGCCTGTTTCCCAAGGCTCAGGAAAGCTGCTCAAGATGGATGAAATCTCAACTGTAAATGTTCCACTTGCACCACAGCTGAAGGACTCTGGAAGGTGGACCACCTTGGGTTTTATAACCTGGGGTTCACTTGACCCACTGGGCTGAAGCACAAAGATGTCCTGTTTCTCGGGGGAATTGGAACAGAGCCTGGCTGTTCCAGTCAGTACCCCCTATCCTCAGTCTCAGGATGTTACATCCCAGCACATTCTATAGTTATGCTTGAGAATGACGATCTACAAAAGGGAGAGAAGGGGTGTGCCCAAGGTTACTTGAACTGTCCTGCAGGTGAAATACATCTGAGAAGGTGATTGAGCCAGGTCACAAAGCCCGGCTGCTCTTCCCTAAGGCCCCGGGCTCAGTTAAACCTACACAAACTTGTGAGCTGGGAGAAATCCCCAGGGCATGCACAGAATTTCTCTTATACTAATATGGTAAAACATTTTACCCAAAAAGTTTATTATTTGGAGAAATGTCTCCAGACCACTGAAACACTGGGAGATGAGAGTAAATACTATTTTTTGTCTGTTTTAAATTACCCTTATTTTACAGATGGGGAAATTAGGAGTGGAAAGGTATAGAGTATTGAGCAAATAGGATTTAGTGAGGTAACTTTATCCCAGTTCCACAGACTTGTAATGTAATGGGAGAGGAGTAAGAGATTTGCTACTTCTGGGATTCCCCATGACAACCCTACCCTTTTCAACCTTTATTTTCTTAGTGCAGCTGGCTAACATGTTTGGAAATTCTTTCAGCTTCGAGGTTTTAAAATGACCATAAGGAAAATCAATTAGAGGTTTCAAAATGGTCATAAGTTAAAGAAATGATCAATGGGTCATATTTTACTATATATTACAAAGGGTGAGATTTCTGGCACATGGTATTGGCTGATCTATTGCTATGTAACCAGTCACTCTCAAACTCGGTGGCTTAAGACAACTACATTTTATTTTCTCACAATCTTATGGGCCAGGAATTTGGGCTGGTTTCGGCTGCGTGGTTCTTCTGATAGTGGTTGGCCCCAGGGTTGCCCAAGCAGCAGCAGTCATCTCTTGACTCCCCTTAGAGCTGGTTGGCCTAGGGGACCCAGCTGGGACAGCTTCCTCCTGCTTCATGTGGTCTCATCCTCCACCAAGCTAGCTGAGCTGCTTCAAGGGCAGTAATACACTCCAAGAGGCTAAGGGCTAAAGGCAGGAGCTGCAAGGCATCTTGAGGCCTGGCTCAGAAGAATATGACTTCTGCTCCATTCCTTTGGTCAAAGCAAGTGACAAGGTTATCTTAGATTCAAGAGGTGAGGAAACAGACTCTACTTCTTCCTGAGAGTAGCTGCAAAGCATTTGTGGCCATTTTTAATCTACCACAGCTACATTCTCACAAATAAATGAAAATAATACAATAGAGCTCGTAGGAAATAGCCAAATATAGCATAATATAACATAATATGCAAGAAGATAATTTCCTAAGAGCTTCTCCCCCTTTTGGAAATATATCTTATATATGTTAGATATATTTATTATATATTAGATATATTTATTAGATATATATTTTATATATATATATATGAGACAGGGTCTCACTCTGTCTCCCAGGCTGTAGTGTAATGGTGCAATCACAGCTCACTGCAGCCTTAACCTCCCAGGCTCAAGTGATCCTCCCACCTCAGCCTCCTGAGTAGCTGGACTACAGGCATGCCCAGCTAATTTTTGTATTTTTTGTAGATATGGGGTTTCACCATGTTGCCCAGGCTGATTTCAAACTCCTGGGCTCAAGTGATCCTCCTGCCTCAGCCTCCCAAAGTGCTGGGATTACAGGCATGAGCCACCATGCCCAGCTTATATTAAAAATATTTTTATTATATTTAAAAGCCCTCCCACAGTTCAGGGGCTTAACAAAAAGCTAGAGCAAAAACTTGGACTCTCTTTTTTGGCCTGACCTTTAAAACACATTATTTCTTACTGCATTAGATTTTTATTAGTTAATATCTCATGAAACCAACTGTCATTAACCTAAAAGTTCATTTTGTGGACTATTCAGCCCCTTTCTTGCCGTCCATCTTCAAGGCAGTTTTTTCTTGGGATGATCACCAGAAGTGCTAGTAAAATTACCTGACTTCCAACACAATCAAAACAGGACTTGGAGGGGAGGGGGCAAAGGGGAGGAGAAACAAAAGTATAATTCAGCAAACTGAAAGCCAACAGTCAAGTTCTCTTTTGTATAAAGAGGTTCTACTAAAAAAAAAAACAAAAAAACAAACAAAAAAAACCTATCCCATATATTAATGGCAAAGGAAATGAATAATCAAAATTATAGCTACCATTTATTGAGTGCTTTCTTTATGCTAGTCACTGGTCACATACATGTTCTCCTTTAGTTCTTTGGCAATCTTGGGTAACCATTCTACAAATGGGGAATCTGAGGCTCAGAGAATTTAAGCAACTTATACCTATGGTCACAATTGAAGAGTGCCAGAGCCGGGGGATTCAAATCAGAGAAAATACTACTAGTAAACGATGTGGAAAAAGATCCAACATAAGAAAGAAATCCAACTTAAAACATTATTATTTGAAGTATCATTTATTACCTACCAAATTGCACATTTTTTAATGGTAATGCCCAGTGGTTGGCAGAGGGTCAGTGAAACTGGTCCTTATATTGTAGATAGCATTACAGATGGGTTTAATCCTTTTGTGAAGCAATATGAAAATACGTAAACAAGAGCCACAAAAGTGGTCATACCTTGTCTTTGCCCACTTTCTGTTGTGTATAACAGAATACCTGAAACTGGGTAATTTATAAGAACAAAATTTATTTAGTAATATTACATTTCTGGAGGCAAGGTCAAGGTGGAGCATTTGGTGGAGAACCTTCTTGCTGGCAAGGACTCTCTGCAGAGTTCTAAGGCAATGCAGGGCATCACATGGCAAGGGAGCTGAGCATGTTAACAGGCTAGTTCAGATCTTTCTTCTTCTTATAAAGTCACCAGTCCCACTCCCATGATAACACATTAATCCATTGATGAGAGCAGAGCCTTCATGACCCGATCACCTCTTAAGGGCCCTACCTCTCAGTACTGCCACATCTTGGATTAAGTTTCAACATGAGTTTTGGAGGGAACAAACATTCAAACTATAGCATACAAATCCACTTTCTGAAATCTATCCTAAGGTAAACAGTCCAAAACTTGGAAAAGACTATATTTATGAACAGTCATCAAAATGTTATTTAAATAGTAAAAACTTACGAACAATGGAAATGACCAGAAATATGTGAATGATAAACTAAACTACATCTACTAAATAAAACATTTTATAATAATTAAAGATTGTGAATATGAAGACTGTGCAGTAGTATGAGAATGCACTAGGAAAAACAAAAAAGCAAGATGAAAGCAAGGTTTGGTGGTGTGCAGCTATGTTTCCAGCCCCTTGGCAGGCTACGACAAGAAGACAGCTTGAGCCCAGGTGTTCCAGGCCAGTCTGGGAAACATGGTGAAACCCAACTTGAAAAAAAAAAAAAAAAAAAAAAAGGCCAGGCACGGTGGCTCATGCCTGTAATCCCAGCACTTTAGGAGGCCAAGGTGGGCGGATCACTTGAGGTCATCAGTTTGAGACCAGCCTGACCAACATTACTAAACACACAAAAATTAGTTGGGCGTGGTGGTGGGCACCTGTAATCTCAGCTACACAGGAGGCTGAGGTGGGAGAATTGCTTGAACCTGGGAGGCGGAGGTTGCAGTGAGCCGAACTCATGCCACTGTACTCCAGCTTGGGCAACAGAGGAAAAAAAAAAGGGAGGATGCAAAATAAATGTAATTACTATATTTACAAATCTGTTAATGGGGTTAGGAATGGGGAACTAGCAAGAAATATTCCAGAACACTAAAAGTAGTTATGTTAAGGTGATAAATTTGTAATTGTTTTCTTTTGCTATTATTGCTATTTTTTGGCAATGTGCTTATATTATTTCTAAAATATAAAATAATTTCATTTAAAAATAAACCAAAACATTTTTTCAAGGAATCAAAAGTAGTTGTGTTGGAAGTAACACAATCTGCCCAATGAGGCTGAGACCAGGCCCTTATATCTGGGAGTTAAAAATGTAGCAAAGTTATTTCCATCTCCAGTTTCCAGCCCTTAATCCATAAATCCCAACGACATCACGTCAGTCATTGAACAACTTGAGCTACTGATCTGCAGGAACTGTCAGGCTCTTTTTCAGCTCTCCTAGTATCAAACCAAACCTGCTACTCTGAACTCCACCTTCCCTGGACTTTTCCATCACTTTGTTGTCCCTCCTTTTTTCTACAATTCTGAGGGCTTTTTTTTTTTTTTTTTTTTTTTTGTCTTTTATCAATAACATCAGATCCTCAGAGATCAACCTATTATGGCAGGAATGTCTGAGACATTTTTGTGGAGTCAGTTGTAATGTTTAACCTTGGTCCTGAGCGTGTTCTGGAAACAAAGCATGTTTAGACAATGACAGCATCTCTTTTTCCAAAGTTAAAAAGTATATATTTCAAACTGAAGTGTTTTTCTGGATAATTCTTTTTTTTTTTTTGGATAATTCTTTTAACTTTATGTTAAAACAAGAGCCAAGCCTCATGGCCTATGTTTTTTAGAATATTCAAACATTTAAAATAAGAAATTGAATGCAGTTGGAAAAAAATTCCTTTGGAGGGAGTAATCTAGTTGATTCTGCAGCAAGGCTCAGTTTAGCTATAAATTTGAAAGCTAGTCCTGGAGTGAGTGAAATAATCTAAGTAGTATAGTTGAATTACCTCTGTAGGACATCTGGGCAAAACTGTGAGATGTTGGAACCCTTGGCAGGATATTTCAGAGTGGGATTTGGGTAGTATCTGTGGCTTCTGCTTCTCATTCTCCCCTTGCTTCCAGACATCTGTCTGGCCTACTTGTCCCTTTCCAGAACTAGGTTACTCCATCTTTTTTACATCTAAACCAACAGTGATGTCCAGGTCCCTTCTCATAGTAATATGAGCCTGTCTGCAGATTAACTTCGGAGGATATATATTTTGTAGTTTTGTAACATGTAATGTTATTAAACATATATTTTCACATTGATGATGCCTTAGAGAGGATTTTTAACTTAAAGCCAAATCCCATCTCTGTAGCATTTCATAAATTGCTCATATTGGTGTAACAGGTATTACTAAAAAATTTTGATGAAGTTTCCCATTCAAACCAGAGGACTCTTAAATGAAAATAACAGCAAGATCACAACTTTGTGTGTGTGTGGGGGGGGGCGCGTGGGGCACAGGGTCCCGCTCTGTCACTGAGGCTGTGTCACCCAGTGCAGTGGCGTGATCTTGACTCACTGCATCACTGACCTCCCAGGCTCAAACAATCCTCCCACCTCAGCCTCCCAAGTAGCTGGGACTACAGGCACATGTCACCATGCCCAGCTAATTTTTGTATTTTGTATTGGGAGTTTCACCATGTGGCCCAGGCTGGTCTCGAACTGGGCTCTAGCAATCTGCCTGCCTCAGCCTACCAAAGTGCTGGGATTATAGGCATGAGCCACCGTTCCTTACTAAGATCATAATTTCTATTGGTGCTACTTGAGGCAGATATTTTACTGTTCTGACCTTATTTGGAAACAGCTAAACAACTCACTTGAATTGTAGGCCCATTATGTGACAAGCTGGGGGAAAGAGAATTTGCAAGTGTCTGATTTTGTTACTCTATTTGTTATGAATTGAATGTTTGTCCTTCAAAAATTCTTATGTTGAAACCCTAACTCCCACTGTGACAGTAATAGAAAGTGGGGCCTTTGGAAGTAAACAGGTTTAGAAGAGATCATAAGGGTAGAGCTCTCATGATGGGATTATGGCCATATAAGAAGAGAAAGACTAGAGCTCTCTCTCTCTCTCTGCCATGTTAGAAGATAGCAAGAATGGAGGCATCTGCAAATAAGGAGGGACTTCCCAAGACACCAATTGCAGGTACCTCTATCTTTATCTTGATCTTGGACTTCCCAGCCTCTAGAACTGTGAGAAATAAATGTTTGATGTTTAAGCTACACAGTCTGTGGTAGTTTATTATAGTCGCCCAAAGTGACTAAGGCACTGTTCTTCCCTGAGATAGTGTTTGAATAGCCAGTACTTACTTTGGCTCTGTGTTCAGATTACTGACTCAGCGATGGAGATGTTATCGGCAAAATGCCATTACCTGCACATTTTGGATATCTCTGGTTGTGTCCTGCTTACTGACCAAATCCTTGAGGACCTTCAGATAGGCTGCAAACAACTCCGGATCCTTAAGATGCAATACTGCACAAATATTTCCAAGTAAGTATGTACCTGACTATGACAAACTTTGAGAACTACTTTCTGAGAAAACATAGTATATGGCTATAAGGTTCATAATACATAGCAGCTTTCAGTGTTAGGAAGTGTCATTTCATTTTATTTTTTGCCTAATTGAAGCTAACATTGTGAGCTGTTCTAAAATGGCCTTTGTGGTTTCCTATCCCTTTTCCAGTAGGCCTTTTACTTTAAGCATCTTCCCTTCCTTGACTAAGCAGGTGTCCAAAGCTTTAACTCTAGGTCTTTCTCTGCTCATTTCTCAAAATACAGTCCATTCAGTTAATCTCCCCTAGAGGATTACGAGAATCATCTGATTAAACAAGCTCACAAGTTTTTGCCTCTTGACTGAGGGCAAAAATGTGCAAGTATTTTAACTGACCTGATAAAGTAACATATGAAATGCTTAAAATGAGAATCCTTGACCATTCCCTGAAATAGAAGATAAGGTTCTATTGGGCAGGTGTGAAAAATTAATACCAAGAATTAATATTATCAAAGTATAAAGTGCACAATGTGGCCCACGCATGTAGATTTCACGGATGAACTTTCTTAATTAAGTAGTTATGGCATGAGCTGAACCATGAGCTCTGGTTACTTGAGGCCTGAGGAAGAAAATGGTTTCTTATCCAAGGAAGTGTGAGTTAAAATGAAATGGAAAAAAGAAAGAAAAATTACTTGTAAAACAGCCATTCCCACTGGGCCCAGGCCTGCAGCAGGAGGGCAGCCAGCTGGAGCTGGATCGGAGAGAAGGGGGTAGGTCCTTGAAAATTTTTGAGGAGGGGTGGAGACTCAACCCTTCATGATAGGTCTGGAGATAACTCTGATATGAATACTATTAACCTCATTTAAAGAACATACAATGAAATAGGGTCCTAGGAGTCTCTGCCAAACTTGTTAGATTATTAACAGACAACTTTGGGCAAGATGACAGTGAATGAATAATGTGTTACTCAAAGGAGTTTAGCTTCTAATCTTTTGATTGTATTTTGCCAATCACTATTTATAAGAGGTAATATTACTGAACTTCTAATAAGTAAGATTCTAGAATGAATGGAGATTTTCTGGCAAGGGGCTCTTTGAACCTAATCATGGTGTGATGCTATGGTTTGAATGTGTTCCCCCAAGTTCATGTGTTGAAAATTAATCCTCAATGCAACATTATTGAGAGGTGTGACCTTTTCAGAGGTGATTAGGTGATGAGGGCTCTGCCCTCATGAATAGACAAATGCTATTATCGTGGAAGTGAGTGAGTTATCATGGGAGTGGGTTCCTGATAAAAGGATGAGTTAGGGCTCCTTCTCTCCTGCTATGGGATGATACAAGAAGGCCCCTGCCAGTTGCTGGCACCTGATATTGGACTTCCCAGCCTCTATAACTATAAGAAATAAATTTCTTTTCTTTATAAATTACCCAGTCTGTAGTATTCTGTTATAGCAACACAAAATGGACCAAGACATATGGGACACTGAAGTATGATTAATATAGTGACTGGTCAAGAAGACCCAGGATATCCAGTAACATCCGAATCCTGCCTTTAACTGCTCAGTCTTCTTGCTGGGTCTCTAGATTTAATAAATATACGTGCAAAAAAAATAATAATAATAAAACAAGGCATAGTAAGACTTGGCTACTAGCTGGGCTTTGTCCCAAAACCCCAATGCAGAACTCTAATTAACCGGCTATAGCTATGAAAAATTCCATTGTCTAAGCCGTGACAGCCAAAGCCTATTTTGTCTTCTGCAATCAAACTTGGCTGTCCCTATCCACAAGAAGCAGGCAGAGACTTGGCCCTAATGCTTAGAAAGGGGCTGGTTTTGTGTGTGCACTTCGTTGTCTAAAGAGGCCACACCACTACCCTTTAGTCTCCCTGAAAGCTCCACCTTTGCTTAGCTCTAGCAGGAAAGAGGCCTAGAATCCCTTGATTCCATCTTTGTCTAGCGATGGAGAAAGACAGTCCTCACTGCAGAGTAGCTTGGAGAGTCCCAGTGTTTGGACTAGTAAGGCTCCAGAAACATCTGTCTTTGTGTCCAACATCTAGGAGAGGGTGCTACTTGTCAGTTAGGGGGCTCCTGAAATACCCTGGCCTCAAATTTTTTGATTAGAGAAGTGTTAAGGAGGCCTAGTTGCAGGCAGCTTTTTGGGATCAGCTCTGGGGGCTCTATTTTGCATTTAAATCCTTTGGTGGAGTTGGAAATGCACAGTGTATGTAGACCCTTCAAAACTCAAGCCCTTGATGATCTCTAATTCCTTACCTATGCTCACTCTAATCAGGGCCAGTGTGGCTCCCTCAACTGCAGAGGCTTTGTCTTGTCTGGGTGAAACAGAACCTTTGGTAGGTGGGATAAGAGAGATTTTTCTGGCTTGGGAAGAAGCTCAGTGACTTTGAATCACAAAGCAATGCTCTCCACATGCTTGATTCCATTTTGAACATGAAAACAATGTATGGTGCAGCCCTTAAGATCCAATTACAGCTGTCAGGAGAGGCTGTTTTATACATAAATTCCCTCATACTCAGTGGAATTTGAAATTACTGCGCCAGCTTTGCAAATCAAAGAGGTCTGCTCAGCTCACCCTTTCTGAACCAGAGGAGTAGCAAACTTTTGGTCAATGAGCAAATTGGCTGTAGCTCTTTTGCAGGAGAGTTTCCCACAGAAGATATGTCTGGCATTCTACCAACCCCACAGTCTGAAGGGTTTCCAGGAAGTGACCCCAGAAGCGCCATGTGGATGCAAGATAAAGGCTCCTTTATTTCAGGGAGGAATAAGTAACAACTATGATCAGAAAACATGACAAGCTGTTTGTATTTGAAGCAGCTGTGACAGCCAGCCATTCAATTTATGACCCTCTGTAGGGAAAGGCAACAAGGTAGAAGGAGTGAGAGAGAGGAAGAAAGACCTTCACAATGGCCCCCACAACCCAGGAGGGCCTGAACCACAGAGAACCTGAAGAATCACTAATTGTATAGTTAGCAAAAAGGCTAATTCAAGAACAGAAAACCAAATAATGCATGTTCGCACTTATAAGTGGGAGCTAAATGATGAGAACACATGGATGGGAACAAGACACACTGGGGCCTGTTGGAGGGTGGAGGGTGGGAAAAGGGAGCGAATTAGGAAGAATAACTAATGGATACTGGGCTTAATACTTGGGTGATGGAATGATCTGTGCAGCAAACCACCATGGCACACGTTTACCTATGTCACAAACCTGTACATCTTGTACATGTACTCCTGAACCTAAAATAAAAGTTGGAAATAAATTTTTGAAAAAAGTAAAGGAAACTTTCTGGTGTATTTGCATCTGGAGCCCAAAACCTTCAATTCTAGAGAACGAGTAAAGAAAGTCTTAGTGGCCTTCAGAGCCCCAGATCACAGTATGAAGATTCCTGGAGGGCCTTCTTAGCAGTTGCTAGAAGCGTAAACTCGAGCAATTCCTACTCTCAGGCATTCTAGGAGATCTGTGTTGCTAAAACATAAAACTCTTATCAGAGTTCTCTTCTCCAGCTCATGGAAAGGTTCAAGCCTTTCTGATGTGGAACTGTTGACTTTTATTATCGGTATGAACAAATAATGTTATTTAACAATTATTTGCCACGTACTGTGCTAAATCCTATTTTACAGATATTATAGAATCCTCACAAATACACTTTATCATCAAAATGGATAAGGAAACTAGTTTAAACAGGTTAAATAACGTGCCCACAGCCACACAAATAAGGAGAGCCCTACTTTGTACCTAGGTCATACTGTGCTGCTTTTTGCCTTTAGATTACATTCTCAAGCTTTTTGAAAGCTCTGACATTCAAGGGATGTGGTCAGTAAGGGGAGACACGTGCTCTGCTGTGCCCAATTTATGTCTGATGCACATTTATAAGACAGGCTATGGATTATGAGCAATCCTTGGTGGTGGCTCCAACATTCCCTTTTTTTGCCTACTCAAGAGATTAGAAGGAAATGTGAGCTAGGGCACACAATGTTACTACAGGGCTAACCCTGAATCCCTTTTAATTTATAAGAAACAAAAATCACTAACAAACTTCAGTACAGTGTTGTTATTAACCACCTAATGTGAAACATTACAACTGTGACATATCATGTTTGAGAATCACTGTTCTATACTGATCCAAAGAAACCTCTCTCACCAGGTTAAATAAGTAATGATGACTAACCACTGCAGCAGATTGGTTCAATTCCCAAATCATTTCATACAGGGTCTCACAGTCACTTAGGCCAAAGCAGAATGGAATGCAGTCAAAGGATTCCATATGTGCTCTATGAAATTTAGAACACACAGTGGTTCCTAAGAACACATTTTCTTTTCAATATTTCCTAGCTCCCATGTGCTGATCATACTGCAGTATCAAGCTATTAAGACAGAAAGGGGAGGGGTGGGGGGAAGAGAGAGAGAGAGAGGTTTCTCGCAGAAATGTAGTTTCTACATTTTTAACGTTCCTGATACCATTCAAAATACATGTGTAAGAGCTTCTGCACAGCAAAAGAAACAATCAACAGAGTAAACATAATGGGAGAAAAATATTCGCAGATTATGCATCTGACAAAGGTCTACTATCCAGAATCTAGAACTTAAATCAACAAGCAAAAACCAAACAACCCCGTTAAAAAGTGGGCAAAAGACATGAATGGACATCTCTCAAAAGAAGACATATAAGTGGCCAACAAACATATGAAAAAATGCTCAACGTCACTAATCATCAGAGAAATGCAAAATTACTCACAATGAAGTATCATCTCACACTAATCAGAATGGCTATTATTAAAAAGTCAAGGCCGGGCGCGGTGGCTCAAGCCTGTAATCCCAGCACTTTGGGAGGCCGAGACGGGCGGATCATGAGGTCAGGAGATCGAGACCATCCTGGCTAATACGGTGAAACCCCGTCTCTACTAAAAAATACAAAAAACTAGCCGGGCGAAGTGGCGGGTGCCTGTAGTCCCAGCTACTTGGGAGGCTGAGGCAGGAGAATGGCGTGAACCCGAGAGGAGGAGCTTGCAGTGAGCTGAGATCCGGCCACTGCACTCCAGCGTGGGTGACAGAGCAAGACTCCGTCTCAAAAAAAAAAAAAAAAAAAAAAAAACGTCAAAAAATAACAGATACTGGTGAGGACATGGAAAAAAGGGAATGCTTATACACTGTGGTGGGAATGTAAATTAGGTCAGCGAAAATGGAAAGCAGTATACAAACTTCTCAAAGAACTAAAATAGAATTACCATTTAACCCAGTAATCCCACTACTGGGTATCTACCCAAAGGAAAAGAAATAATTCTATCAAAAAGACACCTGCACTTGTATGTTTATTGTGGCATCATTCACAACAGCAAAGTCATTGGATCAACCTAAGTGCCTGTCAGCGGTGGACTGGATAAAGAAAATGTGGTACATTCAGACCATGGGATGCTACACAGTCATAAAAAATAATGAAATCACGTCCTTTGCAGCAACATGGATGCAGCTGGAGGCCGTTATCCTAAGTGAATTAACACAGAAACAGAAAACCAAATACTGCATGTTCTCACTTAAAAGTGGGAGCTAACCATTTGGACATAAAGATGGAAACAATAAACACCGGGAACTCCAAATGTGGGGAGGCAGGGAGGATGGTGAGGGTTAACAAAGTACCTACTGGGCATCATATTCACTATTGGGCTGATGGGTTCAATACCAGCCCAAACCCCAGCATTATGTAATACACCCACATAACAAACCTGCACATGTACACCCTGAATCTATTTTTTTTTTAAAAGGTACATTTGTGCAAACACACAGCTACATAGGATGCTATGATAAAGAACTCAGAAAAACCTTCTGGCAGTCACTTGCCGATCTCTTCTCTTGGCAAGGTCCTGGGTCTTAGGATAGTCAGTCCATGTGAGGATGCCAAAGGTGATGAGGACAGCTAGTCATGGCTAAGGCTTTTCTGAAGGGCAGGCAAGAAGTGGAATAGGGAATAGTCTACACTAGTATCCATAGCTCTCTAAAAATAATCCTAGATTTGCTCCAGGACAGATTCATATTTTCTGTTTTTCCCTAAGACCACCCTTGTTGTGAAAGCACTTAAGACTAAAACAGGCCCTAAAGACACACCAGGTGGAGGAAGCCTTAACCTCCCAGAACTTGAGTCTGGAAGGAGAGTGCGTCTGAGATCTGATCCTTTGCTCCCCTCCAGTTAGTAAGGATCACTTCCAATAGTCAGGGGACCCACTGATGTTTGGTTTCACTAAAGCTGTCTGTGGGTGGACTGGAGAGCAGAGCTGGGGTAAGGGGGACGGGGATTAAGGAATGAGTACATTAAAGAAATGTGTATACCAGTGGGCACTTCACCCATGGCTGGGGTTCAACATGCAGCTCATTTCGATTCTGTCCCATCACACTGCATTAAAGGAGTTGTCTCCCTGTTCACTTGCTGTTTTTCTTATATTAAGGAGTCAACATTCTCACCTTTCTTTTTCTTATTTTTTCAAACCCCCACTACTTGCTAATTGTTTTATATCACAATTACCATCTAATTTACCCTGGCTTGTAGCTGACTAAGCAACCATAGCACTCAATATTTACACATTCCCAGACTTATCATTAGTAATACTTATCCTCTTACCAGTTATCTAGAACCCTCAAAACTGTTGCTCTTCTGACATTAAAGGTAAGATGTAACTTAGTGAATCAGGATTTGCAAATCTTTTACTCCCTAAAACAAGCATTTCCTTTTCCTGTAGGTCAAGATCATTGTTGCCTCTAACTGTGCTACTCTTGTACTATAGTCAACATCAGTGGCATTGAATGATTATGAACAACTGAGAACTGCAGGGTGTGTCCAGAACTCTGGTGTTTGGGAGGCAGGAGGCAGGAGGGTGTTGGAAATAGGAACCTAAGAATGCCCTTCTAGACCAGCAAACCAGCAAAAGCCAAGAGGGTTAAAGGACTTCCCTTCTTGGTGTAAGCTGCTGAAATCTCTCGTTTGAGCTATTCATGATAAGTTTCAGAAAGTTGCAAAGAAATGTAATAAACTCTTAAGTAACTTACTGCCTTCTTAAATAAAAGGAAAATGACAAAGTTTAAAATTATAAATAATTAATGCCATGAAGCTATGTAATAGAAAGAAATTAATTCTATGATCAACTTCCTGTAGATATTTAGAGGAGGAGAAGATTGGGTTTGAGCCATTTCCAAGGAGGCTGGATTGGTTTGGAGTTTTGAAAAATGGATAATGTTTAGGCTGGTAGAGATGGGTGAAGGGTAACAATGGAGCCTTGCTGTTTAGGACACTGTTTACTCACATGAAACTGATGGTGCCAATGTTATATGCCTCAACATTTGGTATTACGTTTCAGTAAGTCTTAGGGGGAGAAATGTTCAGACAGTGTGTTGAAAGATACGATAAGTTCACCTTTATAGAATTGAAAAGGGAGAAATATCATTAGGAGAATAATATGGGAGAAGCAAAAGATATAAACCCATTACTTTTGCATAGTAATGTTCTACGATGAGGATATATAAAGATTACATAAGAGGTTTAAAATGCAGGATAGCACCTTTAAAAAAGTTAAAAAAAATAACAGAATGCAAAACATTATCTTTGACAATAAACTTATCATTTTCAAAACTGAGAATAAATATTTCTCTGAAGAGAATAAACTTGTTTGCCAAGTTTTAGTCCATAGGGATTGGTGGCTTCAAACTAGAAATTAGTATATGATCATTGCTTTTACTCAATTTGTTCTTTAAGTATGTAGAAGTTTTGTGTGAGAGCAGATATATCAGTTAAAAAGCAATGTGCTTAGAGGCAGAATTAGCAATGCTTTGGTTATCTCCCTGTTGAGTTTGGTTACAATTATTTTAATACATCTGAAGTTCAACTTAACTGTAACAGCAATTTAAACTGCTATCTCTGTGTTGTTGGGGTTTTTTCTTCCTATTTCATTGCCTTACCTGAACTCATATCGCCATTCAGCACAAACTTAACTCAAAGTGTATGGTAATGCCAGCTCCATATCAATGACTCAGTTTCCAGACTTTTGCAATTAATAACTCAATGTAACATACAGCAAGAGTGGAGAAGGTAGTGCCTTCATGGGTAAACATCACAGTTACTAATTTCTAATCCTACAGAAGTGGTCAATTGCTCATCTCCTTTTTAGTACTAATCTCGTGATTCAAACCAACTTTCTAGGAAAGGAAATTCTTCCTTCTGTCCTCACAATGGCTTTGTTTTCAAGTTAGACATACTTTTTTCTGATGCCTTCTTTACTTTCTTATTTCCTCCTAAGAAAGACTATAACAGTATTTTTTAATCACTTTGGTCATGGACACCTTTGAGTCACAAACCTTCTCATAAAAATGTGTATTATAGACAAAACTGCATGAACTTTCAGGGAGTACATGGACCTCCCTGAAGTTCATCCATGTAGTCAAAAGGGATCTGTGAACTCTGGGTTAAGAGCTCCTGGCCTGGTGCATGGTCAGCCTTCACAGGTAGGGTGGTTAGGTTACTCCCTCATCAGAGAAACTAGAAATACCAAGGAAGCGGCTTACTCAAAGCAGTGTAAATAAATAGAGGCCTCAGTGTTCCTCTTCCATGGCCATGTGTAGTTTCCTTACCCATTCACTGTATCTGTTAATTTCTGAAGTGGTTGAATCAGAGCTACTGAGGCTTTGGGACCCTCTTTATTTGTACATTTACCCGTCTCCTCACTCTCAGCAAGGCAAGAGAGGTCTGATGTGAATTCAAATTGTGACAGTGAATTCTCTAACTCCAAATTTGGTTGAGTTTGAAAATTCTGCACTAGGGATTACTTCTGCAACTAGCTAATGCTAAGCACTGTTATTACAGGAAGGCAGCTCAGAGAATGTCATCTAAAGTTCAGCAGCAGGAATACAACTCTAATGACCCTCCACGTTGGTTTGGCTATGATAGGGAAGGAGACCCTCTTACAGAGCTTGACAATGTAACACCATCTAAAGGAGCCTCAGAATTAACAGTGGAAAAGTCAACATACAGCAGTGAAGAGCAAGCAGCGTGACCTTCAGCCTCAAGCAGGAAAAACAACAAATCAAGAACTTGACAAGTTTTCTCCATTTGTTGCAAGTATGTTCACTAGCTGAATCTCAATAACAATGTAAACAAGCAACAAACCATCTTCTGATTCTTATTCCAACTACAAATATTTCCAAATACATCAGTAGTTCTTCTGTCTAAATAATCATGATTTAAAAAAGAAGCCAGGCCGGGAGCAGTGGCTCATGCCTGTAATCCTAGCACTTTGGGAGGCCGAGGCAGGTGGATCATAAGGTCAGGAGTTCGAGACCAGCCTGGCCAACATGGTAAAACTCCATCTCCACTAAAACTACAAAAATTAGCTGGCTGTGGTGGTGAGCGCCTGTAATCCCAGCTACTCGGGAGGCTGAGGCAGAGGACTCGCTTGAACCTGAGAGGCGGAAGTTGCAGTGAGCCTAGATCACGCCACTACACTTCAGCCTGGGCGAAAGAGCAAGACTCTGTCTCAAAAACAAAACAAAAAACAAACAAACAAAAAGAAGCCAAATCAAGTACTGACTACATAAAATTTCTGCCTAAATTTAATCAAACCAATAGTTTTTTGATGAGATTATAAAATGTAAAGTTATATGAAACAACCCTGAGAGATGAGATTTTTTTTTGATAAGAAATTAAGAAATTTTTCTCTAGAAAGGAAAAAGAAAGCAGAGATGGCCATATGTCAAACTAAGAGTTTGAGCCAGGGCCATAACTTTAAGGATCTGTGGTGCTTTATAAAGTTTTATAAAGAATACAGACATATGTTAATATTTTCAAAGGAAATGTGGCTTTCCTGTGGTTTCCAGACATTTAACAACAAAAGAGAACTAAATGCCACCAATTAACTCTGGACTTATCTCAACATTTGACTTAGTCAGGGGCAAATTAAATAGAAACTAGAACTATCTGAATAGAAAGAATGTCCCTGCAATGTCTCAGAAAGATATTTCTTTAATCAAATTTGCACAATGGAGGAATTCTTAAACTATGCTATGCCAAAAAAGATGCTCCCTCAATTTTATGCTAGGAAGTATGGGTTATTAATTGCATATCTACATATTAGTTTTTAATAAGCTTTAATCTGTGGGTTTTAGTATATGTGCTGCTGAAGCCAGCACATCTGTGGGTTTTTACCATTATTTGATATTATGTAACACTGATGTTGACACAGTCCAAGAGAAAGCACAACTCTGTTCTGACTGCTGCAAACAAGCTATGTCAGCAATATCAGATCAGCCTTTTAACCTATTTCCTCAATTACTTATCTCTCACGTGGAGTTCTCTTTCTGTATTCCACAAGTTTCAAACAAGGATTAAAAACTTAAAACATCGTTATTTTGAAAAGTTTTAAAAAGATTGTACAAAGTATTATTATAGGTTACCCTGTATTAGCTAAATGCTTTTAGTAATTCTCCCCCACTGAGGCTGACTTGCAAAGTTTTTGAAATAAGGTAATATTACTTAGCTGTGGAAAGGTTCTTAGGAGTGGGCACACAGGCAACAGAATCATTTCAATGGGAAGTTTTAGAACCATAGCCAAGAGACATAAGATGACATAAGAGTACGGTTTTAACCTAAATTTGGAAATTTCTGGCAGCTGCATTAAAGATGTTTTCAAAAATCTGATTCCTAAGTGCCCATGCACACAACTGGAGGAACTTATAAAAGAGGCAATTGCTTTCTAAAGGAATGACACCTGCACTGGGAAGACCCCGGCAAGAAACATACCCTGTTACGTATTCTCCAGAAACCTAGCAGGTTGCTTTACATTCAGAGCTTGCTCCAAAGCTCTTTGAGTAACATCCTCTCTTAAACAAGAACAGAAGACACATTCATTCATTCCAGGGAGACAAATTTTACAGCTACATAAATGAAAAAAAGGAGTAGAAAAAGTGAGCTATGAAAGGAACCAAGAAGTAAGGTATACAGGTAGAGAAATCTTTTAAGTTCTCAGTGCAAAGTACTCAAAATATCAAAGATATTAGTTAGGTCTTTAGCCCTTAAACATTTCATATTCATAGGTCTGTGTCCAAGAGAGTAAAATATTTCAGCTTTTTCTTTTTGTCTGGGACTTAACAATGTGATCCAAATATGTACAATTCCATTAATAGTTTAAATATAGTTGACTGCTATTATGCTTATGACTTTTCTGGCTGTGATTGGCTAATTTATTTTAAGTCATGAAAATGTTTATGTAATTGCATGAAGGTGAAAAAAGATTATAAAAATTGCCTCACTGCCACACAGTTTCCTCTACTTAATAGTATAACACAACCCAACCATACCAAATATACCAATGTGTGAGTATGTTTCAGACTTGTATACATTCTCATTTCATGAAGGGTGAACTAAAAGGGGACTTTGAGATACCCTACAAAGCTGACTTTTGTTTCATAAATAAGAAGTTAAAAACAGAACTCTAAAGAAATGGCATATTAATGAAAAGGAGGCTGGGCACAGTGGTTCATGCCTATAATCGCAGCACTTTGGGAGGCCAAGGCAGAAGGACAACTTGAGGCCAGGAGTTCGAGACCTGATGAACTTGTAAGACCCACCTCTATAAAAAATCAAAAAATTAGAGCAGGCATGGTGGTGCCTGTCTGTAATTCCAGCAACTCAGGAGGCTGAGGCAGGAGAATGCCTGAGGCCAGGAGTTTAAGGCTTCAGTGAGCTATGATCATGCCACTGCACTCCAGCCTGGGCAACAGAGTGAGACCTCAGAAAAAAAGAAAAAGATAATCATAAATAATATTTGGAAAGGTTTGTTAAAAATTAAGTGTTTAAGAATGGACTTCTCCTGGCCCAGTGCAGTGACTCACACCTGTAATCCCAGCACTTTGGGAGGCCGAGGCAGGCAGATCACATGAGGCCAGGAGTTCAAGACCAGCCTGGCCAACATGGTAAAACCCATCTCTAGTAAAAATACAAAAATTAGGTGGGCATGGTGGCGTGCACCTGTAATGCTAGCTACTCTGGTGGCTGAGGCATGGGAATTGCTTGAATCTGAGAGGCAGAGGTTGCAGTGAGCCAAGATTGTGCCACTGTACTCCAGCCTGAGTGGCAGAGCAAGACCCTGTCCCAAAAAAGAAAAAAAAATTGACTCATCTTAATCATAAAAAATATAATCCAAGCGATTTAGGCCATTCTTGTTTTGCTATAAGGAATACCTGAGACTGGGTGATTTATAAAGAAAAGAGGTTTAATTGGCTCACAAGGTTTAATTGATTCTGCAGGCTGTGAAAGCATTGCATGGGCACCTGCTTGGCTTCTGGGGAGGCCTTAGGGAGCTTTTACTCATGGCAGAAGGCAAAGTGGGAGCAGGTACATCACATGGCAAGAGCAGAAGCAAGAGAGGGGGAAGATGCCCACACCTTTAAACAGTCAGATCTTGCAAGAACTCACTATCATGAGGATAGAACCAAGAAGGTGGTGGTAACAATCAGTGAGAAATCTGCTCACATGATCCAATCAGGCCCCACCTCCAACACTGGGGATTACATTTCATCATGAGATTTTGGGGGACAGATATCCAAACTACATCACCAAAAGATAGGTCTGGTCTTATAGTATAGTTATAGTATTATATAACTTATTTATTTATTTTAATTAATTTTATCAAGACGGAGTCTCACTCTGTTGCCCAGGCTGGAGTGCAGTGGTGTGATCTCGGCTCACTGCAACCTCTGCCTCCCAGGTTCAAGCAATTCTCCTGCCTCCGCCTCCCGAATAGCTGGCATTACAGGGATGAGCCACCATACCCAGCTAATTTTTTTTTGTATTTCTAGTAGAGATGGGGTTTCACCATGTTGGCCAGGCTGGTCTCGAACTCCTGACCTCAAGTGATCCATCCACCTTGGCCTCCCAAAGTGCTGGGATTACAGTCATGAGCCACTGTGCCTGGCCAGTATTATGTAATTTAAATATTCCAGGAATAGAGATGTTTGAAAGAAATTAAATTCATAAAATATCTTTATACAGTATACCTTTATAAAAATCTGTCTTCATACATCAAGCTATAAAATAGCTGTTTCTTTCCTCCTAATGAGCTACATCTTAAATTACACAAAAGATATTAACAATCAGTAGCAACTGCTTCACATACGTGTTTTTTATTTACAGCTTAAATTTACATTGATGCCATAAGAGGTACTAAGTAGAAAACCTGTCATGTGAGAGCTACATTATAAAGAATTCTAAGCTAATTGACCCCGCATGATGGATGCCTTTGTATAATCTCCTTCCCTTGAGTGGGAGTGGAAACTGAATGCGATGGGCCATCACTCCTATGAATGTTACATTATATGGCAAAACAAACGTTATCCTGGGTGGGCCTGACCTAATCAAGTGAGCCCTTTAAAAGTATATATTCTTCCAGCTGGTTGCAGAAGAAGTCAGATATTCAAAGCATGAGAAGAACTCAGTGCATCACTGCTGGCTTGAAGATGGAGGGGCAACATGAGAAAGCATGTGGGTGGCCTCTAGAAGCTTAGAGTGATTGCTGGCTGACAGCCAGCAAGAAAATGGAGACCTCAGTCATCCAGTCACAAGGAACCGGATTTTCCCAATAATCTGAATGAAGTTGGAAGTAGATTTCTTCCCAGAGACTCTAGATGAGAACTCAGCCTGGCTAAAATCTTGATTCTAGCCTTGTGATTCCCTGAGCAGAGAACCTAGACATACTGGGCTCTTGGCCTACACAACTGTGAGCTGTAAATGAGTATTTTATGCTGCTAAATTTGTGGTAATTTGTTATACAGCAGTAGAAAATGAAAACAATAGCAAAGTACACATTTTGAAAAAGCCTCCCAAAACAGTTCACCAGTATTCATTCTCAGTTTGTTGTTTTCAACCTTTATATGAACGGTGGGATTTACATTTTTGTAGTCACAGATCTGCGAATCATTGTTAAAAATCATAAATCCAAATCAAATCAGTCTTAGTCCTGCAGTTTCAGGGACTGAAACCAGCTTTGCCTTCTAAAACTTACAGTGCCTTTTGGGGCATCAGCCTTAATCCGTTTTTCACGTTTGCTTGCTTGATTCATGAGTCCTAAAATACAAAATTGCATAAAGTTATATCAAGAGCATTAATTGACCACATAGATCCTAGCAACACATCTATAAAACTGAAAAACACCTTAGAACATCAAGAATCTTGGTAAAGATAGTCTGAACTGGGAAAGAGTTGCAAAGAGGTTATCTGGGCTTGCTCCCCTCCATTCACTTTCTCAGAACAACCCTGCGAGGGAGGCTACTCTGTGTTTTATTTTGTTTTGTTTTGTTTGAGACAGAGTCTCGCTCTGTTGCCCAGGCTGGCGTACAGTGGCACGATCTCGGTCCACTGCAGCCTCCGCCTCCTGGGTTCAAGCGATTCTCCGGCCTCAGTCTCCCGAGTAGCTGGGACTACAGGCACATGCCACCATGCCCAGCTAATTTTTTTGTATTTTCAGTAGAGACGGGGTTTCACCATGTTGGCCAGGCTGGTCTTGAACTCCACACCTCAGGTGATCCACCCACCTTGGCCTTCCAAAGTGCTGGGATTACAGGCATGAGCCACCATGCCCAGCCTACCCTGTATTTTTTTCTTTTTTTTTTAAGTAGAGACGGGGTTTCACATGTTGGTCAGGCCAGTCTCAAACTCCTCACCTCGTGATCCACCAGCCCCAGCCTCCCAAAGTACTGGGATTACAGGCATGAGCCACCACGCCCGAGCTCTGTTTTTTATTTGTACACGATGAGTATCCCTTATCTAAAATGCTTGGGACCAGAATTGTTTCAAATTTCAGATTTTTTTATTTTTGTAATATTTGGAGAAGACATACTAGTTGAGCATCCCTAATCTGGAGATCTGAAATCCAAATTACTCCAGTGAGCATTTCCTTGTTTCATGTTTTGGAGCATTTCAGATTTTGGATTTGGAATGCTCAGCATGTATTATTTTTAAATGCAGTCTTAAAAAAGTGCTTTACTGGAGTATAACTGACAAACTACATGTACTTAAAGTATACAATGTAGTAAGTTTTGACATAGGTAAAAATCTGTGAACCATATCTCCTTAATCAAGATAATGAACATATTCATCACTCCCCAAAATTTATTTGTATTCAAGTGCAGTCTTTCCCTCATGCTCCTCCCTTCCTGTCACCCTCCAACCCCCACCCCCTTCAATTACTGATCAGCTTTGTAGCACTATGGATTTGTTGCTTTTTGTAAAATCTTATATAAATGGTATAAATGGGAGTATACAGTTATGCACTTTTTAAAAAAAAAATCCGTCTTCTTTAATTCAGCATAATTATTTTGAGGTTCATCCACAGTGGACCATGTATAGGTAGTTTCCTCAACGCTTGCTCATTAGTACTTTGCTGACTGTTCATGGCACCTTCCGCAATCCCCTCTGTGCAGCTTGCTCCCCTCCGGAACTTTCTCTTATGAACTCTGGGCAGCCCTGTCTCTCCAGAAGCTCAGCTCAGAAGCTCAGTCTCCTCTACTCAGGCAGTCTGCTGGGCTCTGCCTGTGCAACCTCTCCCTGCCCTGCAGCCTGGAAACTCTTTCAAGGTCATAGGCTGTGGCAATCACAAAGCTCTCCTTGTTTGTTTCTCAGATCTATTCTTCTAGTTCTATGTTTTCTTTACAAATCAAGGTTATAAAGGTGTTATATGTCCTCTGGAGTTCCACTGCAGTTCTGGATTTAAGAAACCAGTCAAATTGAGACAGAGCAGGGACTGCTTGTAGGGGCCTGTGGGCCCTTCTCAAGCACAAAAATTAAAAAAAAAAAAAAAAAAGAAAAAAGAAAAATCTTGGGTTCGTTAAAACAATTCCAGGCACCTACCTAAGTAGCCTTAACAAGCAAATAAGCAGGCAGGTGAGGTGGCTCAAGCCTGTAATCTCAGCACTTTGGGAGACCTGGGTGGGCGGATCACCTGAGGTCAGGAGTTTGTGACCAGACTGGCCAACATGTTGAAACCCTGTCTCTACTAAAAATACAAAAATTAGCCTAGTGTGGTGACAGGTGCCTATAATCCCAGCAATTTGGGAGGCTGAGGTAGGAGAATGGCTTGAACCAGGGAGGCGGTGGTTGCAGTGAGCCGAGATCATGCCATTGCACTCCAGCCTGAGCAACAAGGATGAAACTACGTCTCGGGGGAAAAAATAAAGCAAACGAGCAACTTAATAACAACAACATAATAATAGCTTAAAACAATAGCCAAAAAGGTTAAAATAGATGTCTTCTTTTCTGTAAGAACCAAAGACAAAATCTGAACATATGTCTCTGAGTTGTTTCTCAAAAACCTGGACCCCCACACCAAACAGATCTGCTGGAACGTGGACTTCAGATAAGCGGAAGCTCAAGACTAAACTCTGACCATTGTACATTTCTCAGGGGCCTGGAGAAGGTCATGCCCATGAGCCAGAACTAACATTCTTTTTTGCAGATCCCAAATTTTTAGATAAAGCTTCACTTCCTTAACCAATCAGAAACCAAAGAATCTTTAAATCCACCTATAACCTGCAGCCCCCCTGCTTCTAGATGTCTTGCCTTTTTAGGTCAGACCAATATGCAGGCCCCATGTATCAATTTATGACTTTGCCTATAACCTTTGCCTCCCCACCTTTATTTTAATTAATTTATTTTTTAAATTTTTCCATAGGTTATGGAGGTACAGGTGGTGTTTGGTTGCATAACTTCTTTAGTTGTGATTTGTGAGATTTTGGTGCACCCACCACTTGAGCAGTATACACTGCATCCCATTTGTAGTCTTTTATCCCTCACCCCCATCCCAACCTTCCCCCCAAGTCCTCAAAATCCATTGTATCACTCTTATGCCTTTGCGTCCTCATAGCTTAGCTCTCACATATCAGTGAGAGCCTATGATGTTTGGTTTTCCGTTCCTGAGTTACTTCACTTAGAATAATAGTCTCCAATCTCATCCAAGTCACTGTGAATGCCGTTAATTCATTCCTTTTTATGACCAAGCGGTGTTCCATCGTGTATATATATATATATATTCCACAGTTTCTTTATCCACTTGTTGATTGATGGGTATTTGGGTTGGTTCCTTGATTTTGCAATTGCAAATTGTGCTGCTATAAGCATGCCTGTGCAAGTGTCTTTTTTGTACAATGACTTCTTTTCCTCTGGGTAGATATCCAGTAGTGGGACTGCTGGATCAGATGGTAGTTCTACTTTTAGTTCTTTAAGGAGTCTCCACACTGTTTTCCATAGTGATTGTGCCAGTTTACATTCTCACCAGCAGTGTAGAAGTGTAACCTCATCACCACATCCACACCAACATCTACTTTTTTTTGATTTTTTGATTATGGCCATTCTTGCAGGAGTAAGGTGGTTTTGATTTGCATTTCCCTGATCATTAGTGATATTGAGCATTTTTTCATATGTTCATTGGCCATTTGTATATCTTCTTATGAGAATTGTCCAGTCATGTCCTTAGCCCACTTTTTGATGGGATTGTTTTTTTCTTACTGATTTGAGTTCGTTGTAAATTGTGGATATTAGTCCTTTGTCAGATGTATAGATTGTGAAGATTTTCTCCCACTCTGTGGGTTGTCTGTTTACTCTGCTGACTGATCCTTTTTGCTGTGCAAAAGCTCTTTAGTTTAATTAAGTCCCAGCTATTTATCTTTGTTTTTATTGCATTCTCTTTTGGGTTCTTGGTCATGAAATCCTTGCCTAAGCCAATGTCTAGAAGGGTTTTTCTAATGTTATCTTCTAGAATTTTTAGTTTCAAGTCTTAGATTTAAGTCTTTAATCCATCTTGAGTTGATTTTTGTATAAGGTGAGAGATGAGGATGCAGTTTCATTCTCCTACATGTGACTAGCCAATTATCCCAGCACTATTTGTTGAAAAGGGTGTCCTTTCCCCACTTTGTGTTTTTGTTTGCTTTCTTGAAGATCAGTTGGCTGTAAGTGTTTGGGTTTATTTCTGAGTTCTCTATTCTGTTCCATTGGTCTGTGTGCCTATTATTATACCAGTACCATGCTGTTTTGGTGACTATGGCCTTAAAGTATAGTTTGAAGTCCGGTAATATGATGCCTCAGGATTTGTTCTTTTTGCTTAGTCTTGCTTTGGCTATGCGGGCTCTTTTTCAGTTCAGTATGAATTTTAGAATTGTTTTCTCTCTGTGAAGAATGATGGTGGGTTTTTGATGGGAATTGTGTTGAATTTGTAGATTGCTTTTGGCAGTATGGTCATTTTCACAATATTTATTCTACCCATCCATGAGCATGGGATGTGTTTCCATTTGTTTGTGTCATCTATGATGTCTTTCAGCAGTGTTTTGTAGCTTTCCTTGTAGAGGTATTTCACCTCCTTGGCTAGGTATATTCCTAAGTACTTCATTTTTTTGTATTGTAAAAGGGGTTGCGTTCTTGATTTGATTATCTGCTTGGTTGCTGTTGGTGTTTAGAAGAGCTACTGATTTGTGTACATTAATTTTGTATCTTGAAACTTTGCCGAATTCTTTTATCAGTTCTAGGAGCTTTCTAGAGGAGTCTTTAGGGTTTTTGAGGTAAATAATCATATCACCAGCAAACAGTGACAGTTTGACTTCCTCTTTACCAATTTGGATACCCTTTATTTCTTTCTCTTGTCTGACTGCTCTGGCTAGGACTTCCAGTACTGTGTTGAAGAGGAGTGGTGACAGCGGGCATCCTTGTCTTGTTTCATTTCTCAGAGGGAATGCTTTCAACTTTTCCCCATTCAGTATTATGTTGGCTGTGGGTTTGTCATAGATGGCTTTTATTACATTGAGGTATGTCTCTTGTATGCCGATTTTGCTGAGAGTTTTAATCATAAAGAAATGCTGGATTTTGTCGAATGCTTTTTCTGTATCTATTGAGATGATAATGTGATCTTTGTTTTTAATTCTGTTTATGTGGTGTATCACATTTATTGACTTGCATATGTTAAACCATCCCTGCATTCCTGGTATGAAACCCACCTGATCGTGGTGGATTGTCTTTTTGATATGTTGTTGGATTCGGTTAGCTAGTATTTTGTTAGGAATTTTAGCATTTATGTTCATCAGGGATATCAGTCTGTAGTTTTCTTTTTTTGGTTGTATCCTTTCCTGGTATTGGTATTAGAGTAATGCTGGCTTCATAGAATGAATTAGGGAGGGTTCCTTCTTTCTCTATCTTGTGGAATAGTGTCAATAGGATTGGTACCAATTCTTCTTTGAATGTCTGGTAGAATTCTGCTGTGAATCCATCTGGTTCTGGACTTTTTTGGTTGGTAATTTTTAATTACCACTTCAATCTCCTGCTTGTTATTGATCTGCTCAGGGTATCTAATTCTTCCTGATTTAAGCCAGGAAGGTTGTATCTTTCCAGGAATTTATCCATCTCTTCTAGGTTTTCTAGTTTATGTGCATAAAGGTGTTCATAGTAGCCTTGAATGGTCTTTCATATTTCTGCTCCCATTTTGTTTCTTATTTAGGTTATTTGGATTTTCTCTCTTCTTTTCTTGGTTAATCTTACTAATGATCTATCAATTTTATCTATCTTTTCAAGGAACCAGCATTTTTTTCTTTTATCTTCTGTATTTTTTTGTTTGTTTCAATTTCATTTAGTTCTTCTCTGATCTTGGTTATTTCCTTTCTTCTGCTGGGTTTGGGTTTGGTTTGTTCTTGTTTCGCTAGTTCCTTGACATGTGACCTTAGAATGTCAGTTTGTGCTCTTTCAGTCTTTTTGATGTAGGCATTTAGGGCTATGAACTTTCCTCTTAGGAGGAAAAGTAGCTTTAGGTGGCCTTTGTGGTATCCCAGAGGTTTTGATAGGTTGTGTCACTATTGTCCTTCAGTTCAAAGAATTTCCATCTTGATTTTGTTTTTGACCCAGTGATCATTCAGGTGCAGATTATTTAATTTCCATATATTTGCATGGTTTTGAAGGTTCCTTTTGGAGTTGATTTCCAGTTTTATTCCACTGTGGTCTGTGAGAGTGCTTGATATAATTTCAACTTTCTTAAATTTATTGAGGCTCATTTTGTGGCCTATCATATGGTCTATCTTGGAGAAAGTTCCATGTGCTGTTGAATAGAATGTGTATTCTGCAGTTGTTGGATGGAATGTTCTGTATATATCTGTTAAGTCCATTTGTTCCAAGGTATAGTTTAAATCCATTTTTTCTTCATTGACTTTCAGTCTTGATGGCCTGTCCAGTGCTGTCAGTGGAGTAATGAAGTCTCCAATTACTCCTGCTCACTTGTGGTGTCCACTTGCATGAAATGCCTTTTTCCACCCCTTGACCTTAAGTTTATGTGAGTCCTTATTAGCTGAGTCTCTTCAAGCAGCAGATAGTTGGTTAGTAAATTCTTATTCATTCTGCAGTTCTTATCTTTTAAGTGGAGCATTTAGGCCATTTACATTCAATGTTAGTATTGAGATATGAGGTAGCATTCCATTCATCATTTTATTTGTTGCCTGTGTACTTTGGTTTTTGTGTTTTTGTTTTTTAAACTGTATTTTTGTTTTATAGGTCCTGTGGGATTTATGTCTTAAAGAGGTTCTGTTTTGATGTGTTTCCAGTATTTGTTTTAAGATTTAGAGCTCCTTTTAGCAGTTCTTGTAGTGGTGGCTTGGTAGTGACGAATTCTCTCAGCATTTGTTTATCTGAAAAAGCCTGTATCTTTCATACACGATGCCTAGTTTCGCTGGAAACAAAATTCTTGGATGAGAATTGTTTTGTTTTAGGAGGCTGAAGATGGGCCCCAATCCTTTCTAGCTTCTAGGGTTTCTGCTGAAAATCTGCTGTTAATCTGATAGGTTTTCCTTTATAGGTTACCAGGTGCTTTTGTCTCACAGTTTAGATTCTTTGTTTTGTCTCAACTTTGGATAACCTGATGTCAATGTGCCTATGCGATGATCTTTTTGCGATGAATTTCCCAGGTGTTCTTTGTGCTTCTTGTATTTGGATGTCTAGGTCTCTAGCAAGGCCAGGGAAGTTTTCCTCAATTATTCCCCCAAATATGTTTTCCAAGCTTTTATATTTCTCTTCTTCCTCAGGAACACCAATTATTCTTAGATTTGGTCATTTAACATAATCCCAGACCTCTTGGAGGCTTTGTTCATATTTTCTTATTTTTTCTTTGTTGGATTGGGTTAATTCGAAGACCTTGTCTTTGAGCTCTTAATTTCTGTCTTCTACTTGTTCAATTCTATTGCTGAGACTTTCCAGAGCATTTTGCATGTCTATAAGTGTGTCTGTTTCCTCAAGTTTTTATATATTGTTTTTTATTTACGTTATCTATTTCACTGAATAATATTTCTCCCTTCACTTCTTGTACCATTTTTTGGATTTCCTTGTATTGGGCTTCGTCTTTCTCTGGTCCCTCCCTGATTAGCTTAATAACTAACCTCCTGAATTCTTTTTCAAGGTAAATCAGGGATTTCTTCTTGGTTTGGATCCATTGCTGCTGAGCTAGTGTGATTTTTGCAGGGTTGTTAAAAAGCCTTGTTTTGTCAGAAAACCAACACTTCTTTTTGGTTCTTTCTCATTTGTGTAGGCTCTGTCAGAGGGAAGGGCTAGGGCTGAAGGCTGTTCAGATTCTTTTGTCCCATGGGGTGTTCTCTTGCTGTAATACTCTCCCCCTTTTTCTATGGATGTGGCTTCCTGAGAGCCGAGCTTTAGTGATTGTTATCGCTCTTCTGGATCTAGCCACCCAGCAAGTCTACCGGGCTCTGGACTGGTACTGGGGGTTGTCTGCACAGCTTTCTGTGATGTGAACCATCTGTGGATCTCTCAGCTATGGATACCAGCACAGTATTTTGGGTGTCTCTTGGGTCCTGTAGGAGCAATCTGCTTCCTTCAGTGGGTCTGTGGGTCCTCTTGGGTTTACTGATTTATTCCTATGGTTGTTCTGGAGCTAAAATTCATGATGTGAGCCTCTACATGCTGCTCTGTCTGTCCGAGTCGGAGCTGCAATCTAGTCCTGCCACTCCCGGCCACTGGGCTCTCTCTACCTGTAAAAACCCTTACTTACAAGCCATCTGAGAGTTCAGGTGGTAAGTATAATCTGCCTGATTCTCCTTGCTTGGTCCCTACAAACAAACGCTTTCCCTTCTCATGCTACAAGCCTTGGTTTAGATATGGCCTAGACACCTAGTCTTATTACGCCGGGTGAGTGGACCTCTGTTTGGTTCAATAACAAAATCTGAACTGAGGAGAGTTGTGATTACATATTGCATTTCATCATAAATATTTTCCGTGTCGAATCCAAGCACACAAAATACAGAATGATCCTCTTCCTCAGTACAGTTTTTCCCTCTAATAGTACCATGATATTCTCAGCTGAAGAAAAGGTGCTAGGTGCTTGTACCATCTGATCTTTTTGTCAAGTGCTTTTCTGATGCAAATTATTCTCTGAATTCTTATCTCTCCTTTTCACTCCGAGCCATAATCTTGTCTATGTCCTGGAGCTCATTGCATCTTTCCCAGAACACAGTTGAGTATTCAACGACATCCTGTAAGGTTTTTCCCTCTTACTCTCTCCCTATATTTTCAGTATCACAACCCCATTTTAATTAGCTTTGATAAGATGGTTAAAATATCTTAGTCCAATTGGTAAATCCCTGTGTTTACTCTAACCTTCATCAATAAGGGGTTCAACTTTATTAAACTGTTCTTTTTCTGTGCCCATGCTGCATTAGGTAGGTCATGATTTTGAGGGACCTTGCACCCAGTTGCTTTTCTGTAATACAGAGTTTCTTTTTCTAGTAATTAAAATAAATGTTGGGCCGGGTACGGTGGCTCACACCTGTAATCCCAGCACTTTGAGAAGCCAAGGCGGGCAGATCACCTGATGTCAGGAGTTTGAGGCTAGGCTGGCCAACATGGTGAAACCCCATCTCTGCCAAAAATACAAAAATTAGCTGGGCGTGGTGGCAGGTGCCTGTAATCCTAGCTACTCAGGAGGCTGAGGCAGGAGAATTGCTTGAACCTGGGAGGCAGAGGTTGCAGTGAGCCGAGATTGTGCCATTGCACTCCAGCCTGGGCGACAATAGTGAAACTCTGTCTCAAAAAAATAAAATAAAATAAATGTGGAGGAAAGAACTGGAAATCCTGAAATTTTTGTTTTTCCAACTTTTTCTTCTTTTTTTATACCATTTAGCACCAATAATAAAGCATCAATAATAGTCTTTTCTAAATATCTGAGATCTCTTCCTTAATGTATTATTTATCACCTCCCCAATAATACATTTCTTACTTATGGAGTGAAAAGCCTTCAGCCTATTTCCTTTTGCAGCAATAGAGGCCAAGCACAGTGTTACTGCTCTCAAGAAAAAGAACACACAAGCAATTTCAGCTTAGAGACAATACTCAAAAGGGAGGACAGTTTATAAAATTCCATTTAGGTTGCTTGAAAATAGCTTTTTCTATCTTGCCAACAAATAATTTACTGAAGCTTCTTTGCACTTTGACCTGAATCTGTGGAGACTCTATTCTATTAGTAATTTGTAAAGTTTATAAATTCCTTCCTACAAAAGTTTTTTAACATATATTGGAATTTGGGGTTTCAGAAGCCTTCCTCCTTATTTACTTCCCTTTGCTGAAGGGGTGGCCTGCCCCTCCACACCTGTGGAACGAGAGACTTGAGAAAAGAAATGAGACACTGAGACAAAGCATAGAGAAAGAAAAAGTGGGCCCAGGGGACCTGCGCCGGCACCGGTCTCTGAGTTCCCTCAGTATTTATTGATCATTATCTTTACCATCTGGACGGGGGGAAGGGGAAGTGGCAGGATAATAGGATCATAGTAGGGAGGTCAGCAGTAAGACATATGAATAAAGATCTCTGTGACAAGAATAAGTTTAAGGAAAAGTGCTGTGCCTTGATATGCATATGTAAACATCTCCATAAACCTTTTTAGTGCATAAAGAGCAGCATTGCTGCTAGCACGTCCCACCTTCAGCCGTACGGCGGTTTTCTCCTTTCTCAGTAAATAGAACATACAATCAGGTTTTACACCAAGATGTTCCATTGCCCAGGGACGGGCAGGAGACTGATGCTTTTCTCTATCTCAACTGCCAAGAGGCCTTCTTTCCTCTTATACTAGTCCTCCTCAGCACAGACCCTTCACGGGTGTCAGGCTGGGGAACGATCAGGTCTTTCCCTTCCCACGAGGCCATATTTCAGACTATCACATGGGGAGAAACCTTGGACAATACCTAGCTTTCCTAGGCAGAGGTCCCTGCGACCTTCCGCAGTGTATGTGTCCCTGGGCACTTGAGATTAAGAGAATGGTGGTGAGTTTTAACCAGCAAGCTGCCTTCAGGCATTTGTTTAACAAAGGACACCCCGCACAGCCCCAAATCCATTAAACCTTGAGTCACCACAGCACATGTCTCTTGCAAGGACAGGGTTGGGTGTAGGGTTACAGATTAACAGCATCTCAAATACAGAACAAAATGGAGTCTCTTATATCTACTTCTTTCTATATAGACACAATAACAGTCTGATCTTTCTTTTCCCCACACTTTGCCAATTAAAATCACACTATGTTTCTTTGACCAAGAAATGGGAAAATGACTACTCTATCCCTATGCAGTGTGGTTCTACTAAGGGCAAGGAAAGGCTTCCTAAGACATGTGTTTAACTCTGTAATTTGCTCTCAAAACTCCTGCCCCAATGTACCCAAATATATGAATCTATATGTTCTTTTTATTTAACCCAACATGTACCTGATCTATTCTGCACTAGCTATCAACAAAGACAGGGCTCCAGGAAGTAACCTGCGGAATTGTCTTGTTTAAAAATAGGATTAACAATCTTCTTGGTAAAGTGAGCTTTTTCCCACCTCCCTCCCCACTCCCACTTCTAACCCTGGAACAGTCGTTGTTTATGTACATTTGGTTCAGAGGGATACTTCTAGTGCTGCCTTATTATTAATAATAGCAGATTAAAAGTCAGTGCATCAGGGTTGGAGGATTCTCTTTTACACTACACACACTTTGGGCTGCCCACTATAGGAAGTGCCATGCTAAGTATATTAGGGAGGTTCAAAAGATGTAAAAAGACACACCAGTGCTCTCACAAAGCTTACCAACTCACTAGGAAAATAAATCATACACTATGAAACAACATAAAAGTAATTACTCTGAAATTTTATTATTTTTAACACATACATTTCACAAACAAAACCTTTAACACCACATACAATTCCATAACAAAATATTTTAATTTTGTCAACTTTTTTTTTTTTTTTAGACGGAGTCTCACTGTGTCACTCAGGCTGGAGTGCAGTGGTGCGATCTCGGCTTACTGCAACCTCCACCTCCCAGGTTCAAGCGATTGTCCTGCCTCAGCCTCCCGAGTAGCTGGGACTACAGCCACATGCCACCACGCCCAGCTAATTTTTTGTGTTTTTAGTAGAGATGGGGTTTCACCATGTTAGCCAGGATGGTCTCTATCTCCTGACCTCGTGATCCACCCACCTTGGCCTCCCAAAGTGTTGGGATTACAGGCATGCACCACCGTGCCCTGAGTCAACGTTCTTTAACTTTTTACAGTCTTCTCTCAACAAAAGTGTAACCCAAGATACCCTGACAAGAAATCTTCCAGATAAAAAAATATTTTTGAGCTAGTTTTAATGATGCCTATCCACTAAATTTTCTCCCAAATACTTGGAATAATAATAAAATCAACAGTACTCTAGGCAAGAGTATACCGAGGAAATATACAATTCTGTCCAAAAAATAATCATAATAGTTTCTTCCTCAGATCTTTTCTTCTGCAATGTCTAATCCCATCCATTGTATTTTTCATCTCAGTCACTGTAGTTTTCATTTATAGAAATTCAATTTTGGTATTCTTTTTATATCTTCCATGTCTTAAGTGAACAAGTGGAATACAGTTATAATAACTTTTATTTTCCTTCTCTGCTAATTTGGTCATCTGTGCCAGTTCTGGGTTGGTTTCAATTATTCTCTTCATTATAACTCATGGGTTCTTTTGCCCTTTGCATGTCTGATAATCTTTGATTCAATGCTAGATATTGAAACCATCTCTGTAAAAATCATAACTGAGAAAATTATTACAGTGAAAGAGCTCTGACGTAACCAACTCCATCTTGTTTCTAATCTCGAAGCTGTCCTTGTTCATTCCTAGGTACAGGCTGAACTAACTGTTGGGAGGAACTTAGTTTATAGTTTAGCTTTTAAACCAAGACAGTAACAGCCATTTCCCAAACAAACCCCCTTCCTGCCCGGGGACGAGACTGCCTTTTCAGGACAACAAATTAGCCAGAAGTTTAGAAATTGTGGTTTAGGAGTCATGCAGCTGGAAGCTGCAAGATTCTTAACCTCCCCAAATTGCTCCTGCGGATAACATCACCATTGTAAAACCTAAGATCAGTGCTTGAGATATTTTGCAGACCCTAAACTCAATCGATCAGCTGGCATAACCCAGATTGATAAGCTGGCTCATCTGATCTTGTGGCCCCCAGTCAGGAACTGACTCAGCACAAAAGGACAGCTCTGACTCCCTATGATTTCATCTCAGATTGACTAATCAAAATTCCCAACTCGCTGGCCCCCTATCAAATTATCCTTAAAAACTCAGATTGTCAGATTCTCATGGAAACTGATTTAAGTAATCATAAAACTGGTCTCCTGCATAGCCATCTCTGCGTGAACTTCTTGTTCTCTATTGCGATTCCCCTGTCTTGGTAAGTTGGCTCTTTCTAGGCAGTGGGCAAGGTGAACCTGTTGGGTGGGTTACAACATTGTGAATTTTACTTTGTTGAGTGCTGGATACTTTTGTATTCCTGTAGATCTTCAGCTTTGTTCAAGGATGCGGTTAAGTTACTTGGAAACAGTTTAAGCCTTATATCTCTTGCTTTTATAATTTGTTAGGCAGTTATAGAGTGGTGCTCAGCCTAAGACTAATTGTTTCCCACTACTAAATGCTCTACCCAATGCCCCATGAGTTATGATTTTCTTTCCAGACTGGTGGGAAGAACAGACATTATTCCTGGACCTGTGTGAGCACCAGGTTCTATTCCCTCGGGTACTTTGTCCTATGAACTCGGTCTTGATCTTTATGGACTCTCGTCTTGATCTCCCTAACTCAGGGAGTGTTCTAGACTCCAGAGCAATTCCCTTTTCCTATACTGGAGCCTGGAGACTCTCTCAAGGCAGTAAGCAGGACTCATCTTATTTGTTTCCTAAATTTGCTTAATTTTTTAATTTTTTGGTCACTATTTCAGGTGGGAAGGTAAGTCAGACCCTTTAGCTCCATCCTGCCCAGAAGACTTCATTATTTTTCTCCCTCTCTCTTTTTCTCTCCCTCTGCCTTCTTTCCACCCTCTTTTTAAACTTCTTATTTTGAAATAATTTCATACTCACAAGAAGTTACAAAAACAGGTACTGTGTACCCATCACTCAGTTCCACTAATGGTGACAGCTTCTATAATTATACTGCACTATCAGCTTCTATAATTATACTGCACTATCAAAACCAGGAAATTAGCTGGCAAATTAACTGGACTATAGACCTTACTCAGATTTCACCAGTTTTTATATGCATTCATTTTTGGGGTATGTCTTTGTATATACTCATGACATTTTATCTGTCACATATATAGATTCATGTAACCATCATTTTAATCAAGATATGGAACTGTTCTGTCACTTCAAAGGAAGTCTTTTGTCATGTCCCTTTATTTATTTATTTATTTTTTGCTCATTTTTTTTTAATTAATTTATTTATTTATTTTTATTTTTTTTTTAAATTTATTTATTATTATTATACTTTAAGTTGTAGGGTACATGTGCATAACGTGCAGGTTTGTTACATATGTATACTTGTGCCATGTTGGTCTGCTGCACCCATCAACTCGTCATTTACATCAGGTATAACTCCCAATGCAATCCCTCCCCCCTCCCCCCTCCCCATGATAGGCCCCGGTGTGTGATGTTCCCCTTCCTGAGTCCAAGTGATCTCATTGTTCAGTTCCCACCTATGAGTGAGAACATGTGGTGTTTGGTTTTCTGTTCTTGTGATAGTTTGCTAAGAATGATGGTTTCCAGCTGCATCCATGTCCCTACAAAGGACGCAAACTCATCCTTTTTTATGGCTGCATAGTATTCCATGGTGTATATGTGCCACATTTTCTTAATCCAATCTGTCACTGATGGACATTTGGGTTGATTCCAAGTCTTTGCTATTGTGAATAGTGCTGCAATAAACATACGTGTGCATGTGTCTTTATAGCAGCATAATTTATAATCCTTTGGGTATAT